>NW_014333733.1:28994-48682 GCF_000341935.2 Cephus cinctus | reverse complement strand
AGGAGGGGGGCCATTGGGAAACACATAAAATCGCGAAAGAGCCACAGCGGCCGATGGACCGCAGGAGCACTGGGATCGCAGGGTAACGCTGGCTAACTGGCGAGGAATATCTTATTTCACGATAAATTATCCTCGACGTTCTCGGAGATATCCATTATAACGTGATAAGGTCTCGTAGGACCGTCTGGCCGATCGCTAAAAAATAAGATAAAGATATTCTCTCGTCGATCGCGAAGCGATGATAATAGCGGTCGGAGCTAAAGATCGAAAAATCGTTGATGTTCCTGATCCGCGCGTCTGCAGAGATTCATCTCGAGGTGCGTAAAATCTCTATGCAAATACACACGCGGGCGCCGCCGCCGCCGCCGGGTGTATTATATTTTCCTAAACCAAAGTATGGCCCCGTTGACCTCATTGGCCACGTTGGCCTCTGTGTTCTCGAGGCCATGTTTAATTCCTGCTAAATTAAGATACGCCGCTTAACGTCGCTCAACAATCCTTCGAATGTTTGAACTTGCCCGCTTTTGAATATCTATATGACTCCGTGAGTCAGTCTGCCGCTTGATTAGGTTAACGTGTCCCGCGGTTCTTCCTGACCGCTCGAGGACTCTCAGATTCTCAGATTTCTGTCACTCAGTCAGCCTCCGGTCGATCGATCTCGAAATTGATGAATTTCGACCGAGAGTGTAATCAGGCCGGGCGAGCCTCGACCGATTCTGCAAACTCGGCTGCGGATTCTGCAAGATGATTTAACCCGAGCAGAGCAAAGTTATGAAAGTTAGCGAAGCTGGCGCCGTCCTCGCTGCACCAGGACTCTAGCTGTGCTGTCGTACGTACTTGTATGTACTAGCTGTGCTTACCCTTCTGGATAAGCACTTGCGGGGCAAACAATTGTACGCGTAGTAAACTGTCAGATGCAATTAACGCTTTGAAGTAGCGCTTACGTACTCCTAATAAGCAGGTTTATCGTTGCACGTTTCCTGCTCAAATAAAGTATTTGCGTCACTGAAATTTCCCGAAAGACTTCTTCGTAACATCCTTCTGACGTCTGCGCCAACAGGATCGCTATTATTTACGCCCACGAGTATAGCGTCCCCTGCAGTCTCTACTTGTAACTTCTTCCTTGTTCCCCGTAGAAGGGGGTAAGTGGACGTCGATCATTCGCCGAATCTATTTCCGCTTTGGAATAGAGATAGTCCTTAGGAAGCTTGTAATCTTTTTTTTTTTTCCCCCAATTTTTTGCCTTCCTGTTTGTTAGACGTTGACGAATACACGTGGACGAATCTTCAGTCGGAATGACACGCGGGTTAATGGATCGACATTATTTTCTGCGGCGTCGCGATTCTGGATCGTAAGATGTGACTCAAGGGTATATTGGGTTTATGGCTTCGGGTCCTGAATTACATAAAAATATAGCGTCCCAGAGTCTGAAGTTTATTTCTCCTGGATGTCGCTGGGGATATAATAGTAAAGAAAAAAAGTAAGTGTAAATGCGACTATAAAGTACTAAATGGTATCTTAACGGATATCTCTATGCACTCCATGGTGAATGTCAGTAGATGTCTAGATTATTCCTGGTAGCCACGCACCTCAGATTCGGTTGTGACCGACGAGTGGTGCAACCTCGTGCCAAAGTACCCATGAAATGGCAATCGTCTCCCTTTTGGTAGATTGCCAAAGCACCGTAATATCGAGGACCTCCGCAATTGTTTCCGGATAACGTAAGCATTCGACTTAACGACGAGGCTCGAGGGCCTCGAGCACGATTTGCGTTTAATAACGCCGTTGAAAAGTGAAAATTTTGAAATTGCGGACGAGGACGGCGCGTGAAAAAGACGTTTACGAGCTGGTTCGTTTGCGACTCCCTCGGAGGCGGGTGGCATCGCGACTTACTGTGGGATCATTGGGAGCCAATCTTTTTATTTATAGTGAAGCGGCTAATAAAGGCGAATTCAGCGCCGGCGAATATCTTGCTCGTATAACTGGATAAACAGTAACGAACTCTACGTCACGTCCTATTTCAATGTGCTTCTCTTCCGTTACCTTGAATAATACGGAAACTCTGTCAAGAGCGAACAGCCTGTTAATGAAAAATCCCGATTACACTCGAAAGGCCTTTCATTTCAAAATATTTATGAATTTCCCCCGTAGCCCGTATTAGACTTTACTAGACAAAGGCGAGACGGTATCAGACACGTGTTAGTGGGTGAGTTTCTAGAGGGATTAGTAGTACTTACATGCCGGTAAAGTTTCTCGTGGATAAACCTTGGGGCGATATCGCAATCGCTCGTTTGCGTAGCGACTACAACAAAGCTCCTGTATATATCTTGCTGACCTTTTTTTTTACTACTTAATAAAGAAATTGGCACAAAACTATTGCCGCGCATTTGAGAATGATTTTCCTGTGCCAGAGGAATCATTTATCTTTATACCTTTTAACGGTGTTGAACTAATCTAAGGTGGTTCTGGGAAATATGAAAATATCGATTGCAGGTACACACGTTGCGTGTGCGGCCCCATAGAGCCAGTGAGGAAATTCCTTGGAGTTTTCTTCCGCGAGAATAGCTGACGGTGCTTGAGACTCATGATCCGTGTAGCAGAATCCACGACGAACGGTGAACGATCTATGATTCAAGGCAGACTTTGCATAGCCACCGTGGCCATATGTGTAAACTGTGTATACAGACGGTTCGGACCTAACCCGACGAGCTCCCATAAAGCAGAAAGTTTTATGTGCGTCAACGAGTCGAGGAGCCGACAGCGGGAAAGCATGAAAATATTTAATGTCTTCGGCTGAGCCTTCGCGCGCGGCGTCCTTGAGAATGTCACGTTGTCGTCTCTGAGACTCATGATGACTTCTTTCCTTACTCTGCTTGTCCTCCCGCACCCTTTGCTACCCTTTGCCACCCTCGGACAAACGGATGAGGGTGGAGCCAAGAGTAAGAGCGACTTGGCGTAATCCACCGCTTACAATTAAGCGGGTTTCGAGTACACTGCGCGCACTCCTCCTATAGTTTCCCCACGTTAAGCCTGATAAAGCTCTGATAGAACAGGAGGAAACGGGATGGAACGGGAACGAGAAGGGACGAAACGGAAGATAATGGAACGAAGGATTCGAGAAGAACACGGCCCGATTAATGCTTGCCGTTAACGAGTGCGTATTCCCATAGGGCAAATGGAGAGGGTCTCGATGACGTAGGGTCGCGTCCTGAAAGTTCCAGAGGCTCCGGGGACGAGCACTACCTGAATTAGCTCCAGGGTAACATCGACCATTTTCAATTAACGTGAACAGCTATAGGGAACGCGGATCGCGATGTACGCAGATACGCGCCTGGGCCTGGAAACTGGGTTCGCCAAAGACCAAATGGCCTATGGTATGGCCTATGGCAAAAGCTGCCTGCTGGCTGCATTAGCAGTCGGTCGCGCTTGGCCGTTTTAGCGCTTGAGGATAGAGCGGCGCTGCACTGGCAATTAAATTGAAACGAGCACGTAAATTAATGGAACCGTCGGCGACGCAGGCTGCGTGCCTCGTGTGCCTCGTCTACCGGAACTCGGAAGTGGTACCAGAATTCCTGGCAGGTAACAGGGATGCTCTTTCACTGGCTCTCGGCCTCCTTTTACCACCCTACCGACATTACCGCTCGATTTCGCCTGGGGCAACTTGCGTGATCGACTCGCGATGCACGAACGCTAAGAATCTATCGAAGCGCAGCACAACGGAACGGGGCGGAATTAAAGCGGAGACTAACGCAAGGCATTGTCCCATTCAGTCTTGCCGCGTCCTTTATGTACCGAGCAAGTCCTCTTCGATTCAGTAACAAGAGTCTCTTGTTTTTCTATGGAGACAGCCTCCGTGTGTAATAGCGATCAGATTCCGACTTGGAGCTCCTTGACAATCACGTTTTTTTTGGACTTTCATTCCGTGAACTCGGAGTCGCGCCAGAACTGAATGTTCTGTGCTGCTCTGCTTATCTTTATCTTTTTTATTCTGTCTAAGGTTCATTCGCGAGAGCCAGTAGTACTTGAAAAAGTCGTTCCTAGCACAGTTGCAATTAGCTCGCATTGGTAAATCGGATTGCGCAAATATTCTGGTTAAGTACGTTAAATGAATGTGGGTTAACGAGTCTATGGATTTGGCCGTTACGTCATCGTTTCAAACTCTGGGCTCTCTCGTTGCCCACTAAATGAATTCGACGCTCTTAATTGGCGAGTTTCTCGTTATCGGTTAGATATCGTGCGGATTCGCGAATCTCGAATTTTTTGCAAGAAAGTGAATAACGTTGATTTTTTAATGAGAAACGACGAAGCGTTGCACGACGTGTCCATTTGGAATGTGTGTAACGAATTTAAGATAATTTCCAGAAGGAATGAGTTCCACGAGCAACGTGATCGCTTCGATTCGACTACAGCATCGTAGCCCACTCTAATTCTGTATCGTTAAGATCTTCCGGTCCAGTTGAATATTTTCATTTTTTCAATTTGTTTTCGTCTCAGGCAGTACAATGACCAAGGCGATATCCAGCTTCTTTATAAAGAATGCCGGAGGAGGAGATCAGACGGTGGTCGCCTCGATGCCGGAAGACAAAAGCTATTTATTATCTTTTTGACAATTAATGGACGCAACCGAGTTCATCTGGGTTCATCTGGGTTCGAAAGTGAAGCGCGTCAGCCGCATTGTTCAACCTCCTATCGATCCTTCCGAGAGAATGCCGAGTCTGTGCTTCTCGGTTATTGGAGGCTATAGAAATGTACAGCTGTCCGTGACACCAGCTTCCTGCTTATGCGAAATCCTTACTGGGATCTAGAGGAAGGGTTGCTGGGAAAGATGCAGAAGCTAGAAAGAACACAGGCGAAGCAGTTGCCAGTAAATTGCTTGTTCTCTCCGGTGAGAGAATTATCACTGGGACTGGCGGCTCCTTCGTTATCTTGACCCGGTGGCAGAACGAGGCGCGTGGAACGAAGTAGGGGGGAAATCGCGAATTTCAATTGGCGAATCGCGATCGATGATTCTCTTGGGGCTGGTCGAGCGGCGTAATTGAAACGACACGCTGCTAATCGGACGTTGAGGTCGGCTGGCAATTGAGGACAAAAGGGCGATGCGCGAGCCGTGAGTCGACCCGACAAAGGGCGGTTGTCGATTGAATTTTCAAAATTCAAATTTGCCTTTTGAACGCAGCTGTGCTCATGGGGCTGGTCCGTCGCTGCTCCCTTCTGTCTGTTTGCCCGTCGACTCGTTTAACACTAAACCTACCGACATATTATATATACCTATTTCTACCGATGGCTGTCAAATGACCGCTTTTGAAATAAGCATTATAGTCTTTTCCAGTTGATTGTAATTAATACAGAATTTAGCATAGTCGTGCAGTAAGTTGAAGAAAAATAAAAACCTGGAATTTAACAATTTTGATTAAAGTCTCAAAGGCGGTCATTTGACCGCTCTGGTAGGTTTAGTGTTAATGGATTTCCAGGATCAAATATACGAGGCCGTTCGCTCCGTCAGGTAAAACTGGCTGAACTTTTGACCCAGCCGTTCTCGGCTCCAGCGACCTTTATATATAAAGTATAAACTCTGTGCGCCAGGTTCTCCGAGATAATCGGCAAGTTTTTATGCTCCCCTGGAATTTCGGCACTCTCGCTGTTCTCGTCTGAGGATTAAATTTTCTCGGAAAAAAGAGAGAGTGGAAAGTAATGGAAAATAATAGAGATCTGTCAAAGTCTGTCGTCACTTCTGCATCGCTTCGCTCTCCCCATAATTTTCACGAAAACCTTTCAACGTTGAATTTTTTCGGAAAAGCTGCATGCGTCGACGCTACGTGGCAAAATATCGGAGAGTGACTTTTCGTCGGACGCGTTTGCTAAAATTCGAAAACTCAACGACGGATATTGTGCAGTTGCGTTACGAGCCGCTTGCGAAAGTCTAAACGGCGGCGAAAGCAGCCGCGAATTCCCGGCGTCGTCTTCAACCCTGTGTGGATATTCCATATCCCCTTCGCGATATCCCGAAGAAACTAGGCCCTCCCTGTGACGCACCCGTACGCTGCCACTGTCTTCACTGCGATGACTTTTATACGGTCTGATAACATTGAAAACTCGGTTAAAGTCAGTGTGACGAAAAACTGTTCGGACAGCGAGACGCCACGACGCGGCGCGTCGGGACGGCAGGGCCGACGTTATTTTATAACAATTTACATGTTCGACTGCTCGCGTCATGAATATTTAAGGTGTCGGAGGGTGTGTGCGAATTATTCTCGCGTTCTTGCAAATTCCAGCGCATAAACGTCGACGTGGGAAAAGTGCGATCGTACGTCGCACCTTTGCTGTCTCTCTCTCTCTCTCTCTCGCGCGCGACAGTCGACACGAGAGACAAAGGAGCAGAAGAAGCACTCTCGTGCTCCCCCGGCGTCCCCGTCCAGCAGGAGGGTCACCTCTTCCGGAATTTAATTTTCCGTCGTCAGGCGCCGCGATGGTCAGGGCGCTGCAAGTACGCGTGAAACGCAATAGGTTGGACTAGATCTTACAATTAAATGGTAGAAGGTACAGTCTGTTCGCGATTACTTTGATATGACGTCATTGGCAATCCGCGTACTTTACATTGGGTGCGTCTACATGGACAGCGACTAAAGGCAGAAGGAGGAGGAAATGGGTTGCCGCTGTTCCTGGACACGTTAAGCGAGAGAGCTAACGAGGCTCGGGAATGTTATTAGCTCGGCTGCAGGTGAGAATGGAATTATCGGCGAGAATATGAGGCGACGCGTCGCCATTGACAGGCAGACGTCTCAAAAGGGAACGAAAGGAAGCGGTTGGAGGATCGTAAGGCTGAAATGGACGATGCGAGAAGCTCCGAGCAGATCGAATAGACTGGAGATGCACTGTCAGTTCTCGGTGGTTCATTTCATTTGGGCGACGGCGACGCACGGCGTCGTAACAAATGTCCCGTTATCGGGCTGCTCGTGAGAAACTCTGTTTGCTTTGTGCTCGGCGCTGCTATCGCGAGACGCAATGATGCCGCACGTGCAGCCATTATCTCCTTGGCTTGGCTTTCTTCTCTCTTGCGCAGTGTGTACTGCAGAGAGAGAGAGAGAGAGAGAGAGAGAGAGAGAAAGAGTTTCTTCGACACTAGCTTTTACTCTTTCATTTCTGCTTTTCACTTTTTACGATTCCTCCAGCCGTTTTCGCATAATCCTTGAAAACCTTTTTGCACTCCATCCCAATCACAGCCAATTACAATCCGAGTAAAACGACGTTCGCGATTCGCGAAATTGTGTAAGACGTAGGAGAGGATTATTATAGTTTGGATTAAAGGATCAGGCAGGACTGTTAATCGATCGACTCGATTGAACCGGACTAACCAGCTCCGAATCCTCTAGGAGCCTCGACACAGATCGCGTCCAGTGAAATCGAATCGCTTATCGGGAAGCAGGGTGGTCAATCGTAGGCGTCGTAGGGGCGATCGATATGCGATGCTCAGTGGCAGGCACACGCAGCCACACGCAAGATTCATGCTCCACTAGGGTCTAGTGTTGTCGCACTGCAGGTAGATGGGTTCAATTTTCAGAGAACTGGCGCCATTAAAGACATCCTTCTTTCAACGATAATTCGGGATTACCGCCTGATGGCCATGATGTGTTTTTGCTGGCTCAGGGGAGACGCACTGATACCATTGTATCAACAGGCAAGTCAATGTAGCGAATCCTGACGAAGGGAGCGGCGCGGTGATTTCGACAATATTGTAATTGATTAGGAAATCGTAGCGATTTCAGGTGTATCCCTCTCGGTTATCCCTATCCGTCCAGTTTTCAACGAAGCGTATGTTACGCGTGTCAGGACTTTATGGATTCGACCTAATTGTCTATTTGCCGAAGGTTTAGCGCTATTGTGCTTGGCAGCTATGGGGGATGGCTTTGGCTGGCTCAGCTGGCTGATTGGCGTCGAGTGCGGAGGACGCGATATCGCTGGGATACGATGCCTATAGAAAGGTTAAGAGAGGAACTGCAGGGGATGTGGAATCCAGCCTGTGGGGGCTGCTCGAGAGCTCTTTAATCCTCTGGTGGTATTTGACGTTACGCCATGTGGTTCGAAATTTCAAGCACATGTCCAGATCACGATATTCCGGAAAATTGCCGAGATGAAAAGTTCCTGACGCAAGTCTGCGTGTTTCGTACTCGTTAGGAATATTTTTAGGGAATTCGTCGTAAAGTGGATTACAGCGGGCCGAAACCCGTTGACGAATTTCAACTCACTCTACTGTTTCTCTATTTGTGCTTCTGGTCGTTGCGAATCGCTGCCGCTAGTATTATACATAAGTATATCTGTATGTATGTGGGGTCGGGCGGGTACAGCGAAATCCATTTGCCCTAGGTCGCTCGTCCAATACACTGGCTCTTGTTGTCAGTGGCTTTTGTACTCGTTCGTATGGGTATACCATCAATTCGGAATTTCGTTGGTTATCGCCGAATCAACACAGGACCCATTGTAATTAGGGATTATATCGATCCTCGTGTACACGGGTGCATCGGTGCACCAGTGCTATTCCCTTGCACCCCCTTTTCCTGCTTGTTGACTTGGCATGCGCACGTTCTTGGCCCTATGTTCACGTGACTCTTTGGCATTTTCATATTTGCTGGCATTTGCATATTGTCGCTTCTGAGTTTCATCCCTCATCGTGAGTAGAAAGTTAAAAACCTAAAAGTTTGATCCTTTCTCTTTTACTGCGTCATCGGCGCGCGCGTCCCTTCCTTTGCCACACAATTCCGCCTGGAGGTGTCACGCGCGAATCACTTTACAAAGTGTCAATTTTCTTATTCCCTTTCTTCTCTTTGATTTTTCTCGCTTTTCTTTCGTTCGTCGGCACTCGGCAGCCAAACACTCTGACTGATTGCATCCGACGAGGGAAACGTAAAAGAGAAATTGGTAGACCGATTGCACTTTTCAGGTTTTGCTTTAGGCCTTCCGGGGCAGGGAATACCATGCGGATTCGAATGCTGAGTATTTCGGGAATATCTATATCGGGCAATCGCAGGTAATTCGTGGTAATTCGTGGTAATTCGTGGAGAGCCACCGGGGAATCTCGAGATGCTTTTGCGTTATATCGTCTCTTGGGCGTTTTGCTTCGCTCTTCGCCAAGACTTCTGAGCTTATTTTCCGTTTGCGTCACAGAAGGAATCGAGCGTCATTTCGCTTTGTTCGATGTCCAAAGCGAAGAGGTTCAACTTTGTGACTCGAATACAGGTGGTACAGTTGTTGTCGAGATCGGGAATGTTGGTGGGTCGATTGTTGAGATGTGCAGCTGTGCTCTTGTTCTGGTTTACGGGACGAGGGTTGAATAAGTAAAGGACGACAGGAGGCAGCAGCAGCAGGAGCTCCTTTGAGATAAATAATGCATCGTCCAGGATTTCGAAGGAGAACCAACAGCTGTGCTTCTCCTTTCGGGAGGCTTCGCAGGGCGTCCACGAGGAAGACGCAACTCGTCCTCCGAAGGAGAAGGAGGATTCTGGCTCGCATGTAGGATTAAGGTGGATATCTATCAAAATAAAGCATTATCCTTGCTCGGTTTCTTTAATTATTCATAATTACTCTTCCCCAGTCGACGAAATGGGATCGCGACGTGTTCCATAGGCTTTACAGACTTCCCGGCTGTCTGCCGCTAAGGAACGTCTTAGTTTCCGACCACGAGAAATTCTCGAGGAACAAAGTGACGGCGTCCCATTGAGAAACCGAAACTTGCTACGAAATGCCAATGGTGTAATACCGTGTAAGGATGTTATCCTTGTATATTGACACCCAAGGGACGTGCCGGGGGATTATCAAATTCCACGAGTGCTTCAGTTTTTCCACTGTGTAACAAACACAAATCCTCCGACGTGGTTTCCTTAAAGCGTTAAAATATTCCCTCGGGCTTGAGACGAGCAGGTGCGTATAAATAAGGAAGAACGATAAAGGGGGTCCTTGTTGTATTTTATCAAGATTTTCTCATCTCTCGAAAGCAAGAGGGAAGCACCTCCTCGTCCTCCCCCATCTCTTTATCGTTCTTCTTACCAACAAATTCCACTCTTCTACTTTTGGTCCATTTGTGATTTCCCATTTTTGTCGGTTCGGAGAAGAAAAAAGAGACATGCGAATTTAAAAAAACTTTGAACAAAAGCTTCCTTCCACTTCTACGTCAATTCATCTTGCCGTTCTTTCCGATTCTATATGGGGACGGCGATAACAGACTTTATCAGTGTTTCACAGCAGGTGGTAACGTATCGAAATTTATTGTTTAGCTTTTCGAGGAAATGTTTCCGTAAAGCAATAAATCAGAATGTACGTGGTTTCAGTATAGTGGATTCTCAGTGGTTGCGTGGTCGTAATTCCATTGCGAAAAGGGCAGCAGTGTTTCAGTGTTTAGTTCGTTTGGTAAATTCACGAAACTAATGGACGTGTACGCAAAGTAACTGTCCAACCACGTTACGTTGGAGAGAGCGATCAATATACGGCTCATACGCCTTATATGTTCTAAACGCCTTGTACAGGGTTATTCAGTCAGATGCGCGTGATGGATGCGACATCTGTCAATTTGTGTTAGTTTGAGTTAACCACATTACTGGATCATCTCGATATCTCATACTGTTTGACAGCAACAGGCACTGAGAGATGAGCGCGTAGCACAGGCGATTCGAGAATGGTTTTAGAGCACTCGGGATTAATATTTATTGGGCTAACGGCATGTCTGTCCTTCTCCTGGGCATGCAGGTGCCAATAAGACCTCTCTGTCGCACCCACGGCAGGTATAGTAATCTCGTAAAATGGAAGACCTTCTCGGGGGCCGATCGATCCATAAAATCGTGAATTGCTAATGGACATCGGACATTCTTACTCTCAAGTGATTTGTCAGTGAAATCTTAACACAAATGGCGATCAATCAAACTAATCGCATAGAAAATCTGTAAGGTCCAACTGGTACATTCAAGGTGGATGGCTCCGTACCCGCTATACGGGCTTATACATAGGTAAATTATATTTTCTAAAGTGACTCGTTTCCGCAATGTCATTGAATCTAATATATTCCACGGTTGGACGACTGCGAACTCCACGTGGTCGGTTAGATTTCAGAATCCTTTCGTGTCCGTATGGGGAATATATATTTTCGAAGGGCTGAGAAATACATTAGATAAGTGGTCGGAGAGAAAGAGGAGATCCGCACAATCTGGAGGAGGCTGTGAGATTCATGGAAAGTCGTGAAACAAGTTAAAGCTGAGTCAAACAATCAATCGTTTCGTGACGGAGGCTCTTCCTTTAATAGTCTTTTTTATTCTTTTATTGACTTTCATGAAAGTAGATACAAGGGGTCTCGCGTTTTATCGAAATTTTAATCGACCAAAATGCGCCATTTTCCTTCCCTTGAAGCGACGTATCTTTTTTGCAACGTTCCTTTCGAGCGTTACTTATTTTTATTTTTTTTTTTCGTTTTCTATTTTTTCCCCGTAATAGCATTACCCGTAAAACTCCGAAGAATGTCGAGCGACACTCCGTCGCGCACTTGCGAGGCAGGACTTTAGCGAGCGACGTGAGCGACGTGAGGGGCGTGAGGGGCGTGAGTAAACACATAGGGTAGAAGGGCACAGGAGCGAAGAAAGGAAGAGGATCCTTAGCTCTAGTCGTTTTGTCCGCTTTGCCGGCATAAAGTCGTAGAACGCAGGCGGCATCGATATGGACGTAGTGTCGCAGTGACGTGACCATTTTGCAGGCTCAGAAAAAAGTAAATGCTTGACGGAATTGAGACTCGGTGGAGACTCGGTAGGGCTGAAGGAAAGTTCCTTCCTTCCTGCGTTCAAAACTAAGAGCTGTTATCCTCTATCCATATAGAGCCTCTGTTGCTCTTTTCTATTTCTGGGTCACGTCCCGCTAACACTTTTCCTTTGAGAGGACCATCTTCAATCGGACAAGTCCTTTTCTTCCGGTTCTTTTTTTTTTCTGAACTCGCAACGATCACGTCAATTGGGTAATTCATATAGGAGAGATCTGCCTTATTGCGACGAATCTTGTTGAGAGGATTACTTTGCTCGCGAATTCGGGCATCTTGTGAACGACTCTTTATGACTTTCTCGGTTTCTTCCGGACCGAAGCTATCTTTAGTACCGGATAGATATTAATTTCGGGGATGATGGAAAGCCCTTAAAGTTTGCCGCTTTCACGATTTCGGACCTTGTCAATGGACTGTAGACACATAATAGATCATTAGTTTGCACTAGTATTTTATTATTCGACTCGAATAGTCTGAGCAGAGACACTCGAAAGCGAAGGACGCGAATTAATGAAATTTTCCAAATTTCGGTGAAAATCGGACTTAACCGCACAAGTATACCGAGTATGATTAGAGCAGCCAGCCTCGAGCTAGCATAGTGCAGCAAAGCAAAGTCAGCGAGAGCCTAATGCATCTGGTATTAAGGACATGCAAGTGCACTTAAGTTTCCCACCTGGCACCTGCTTGCTTGCATTAGCGGACCGAGTAACATACTTAGTCGGCACGAACGACTCCCGTGGCAGCAGCAGTCCTGACGCGGTGGCCCTCTTAGGTGCACGAGCTTTCCAGGAACACGTAGTGCAACTGCAAGTAACGAGACGCGATAGAATGGGGAAGACAGGAAGTGGGGACGTGGGGATGTGCGAAAGCTGACTAATTCGAATGGCGTCGTAAGGGTGACTGTGGCTGGCTGGCTGGCTGGCTGGCTGGCTGGCTGACTGGATCCAGCGACGAATAATGGATAGACGCAACGATGGGATTGGACGAGCGAGGAATGGCCTATATTTACGAAAAGTCAATCCTTGGGAGTTGGTTGTTTTAGTTTGGGCTTTTTCTTCGCTGATTGTGCTCTCAATTAGATTTTCAAACGGGTCTCATTAAAAAACGGAACCTCTGACTGAACCTGGGACGTGGGAGTGGATGTGCCGGAATTCTCTTGAAATGTAGATTCCGGAGCGGAGAAGAAAGTGGCATCGTTTTCGCGACTCTGAAAAATTGAAATGCAATTCTCCGCCGAGAGGCCTGCAGAGGGAATTGTTGCGGTCTACGGCAGAGACGTTGGCTGCATTGGCTATACGTTTCGCATATCCATTGGTGGACTCATATAACACATATGTGACTGGAATGGAGACAGGAACTATCCGGGAAATAGCGACACGTTTCAATATTCATTCCGCTTGGAATGGAGAAATACAGGAGGGTCCCTCTTGGCTGATAGAACCCGATGGGAAACTGGTTCGCGGGTTATTAATTTCTCGATTGATCGACCGACCCTTCGATTTCACGCTGTGATCCGTTCACGTTTTTCACTTTTCTCTCTCTCTCTCTCTCTCTCTCTCTCTCTCTCTCTCTCTCCATCTGGCTCTTTCTCATCATCTCCTCTATTGGGATTCTCTTGACTTCACTCGAATTCCCGCATGGAAAGACCAGACAGAGAAACAGAAACCGAGAGAGAGTGAGAGAGAGAGAGAGAGAGCTCTGTCTTTATTTCAATTGGTTCGAATGCTCGGCTTGTTGTAGAGTAAAAAGTTAATGGTTGTACGAGTAAAGGTAATAGAAAGGAAGGAAAAGTAGAATTGAGCCTATACAGGAGTAAGAGAGAGTGAGAGAGAGGGAAAGAGCGAAACAAGAGAATTCTCTCGTCCCCTTATGCGGTGGAAAACTCGTTCCCCACTTGTTAGAAGATTGTTAAGGATTCCCATTGCAAATGAAACTCGTCAGAAATGAACTCTGCCCTCGAAAGGTTATACAGTAGAATGTAGAGTGGCAGAGACTACAGAGTGGAGGGTGGAGACTATAGAGAGAAGAGAGACAACATTTATAGACAGAGAGAGAGAGAGAGCGAGAGAGAGAGAGGATACTACCAGCCGTTGTTATATCTAATTTCCTTATAAACCTAATTACACGCTAACTAAATATCGAAGCGTGGCAGCTTGGCGCAGTAATAGAAACGCCTCACGGCACAAAGAAGGAGCGTTCTTATGAATTATTAGTAGTCGCCAAGAAAACGAAGCTTTACTATAGTCTCGTTTGACAACGCGTCCTCTCTAGTTCCTCGAATTATCTATAACGAAAAGTTTTTACTTTTTCTCAGCATCCTTTCATATTTCCTTGTATCAGCTTCCACCTCCCAACTGCTTATACAGCCAAAGAATGCAAATATACGAAGATGGTGAATCCTCGATATCCCAGGATGAATTACCAGCGAGCGAAGCTCCTCGAACGCAAAAGTATTTTATGCAAATGAAAAAACTGCAGCATCCAGCGTCCCGACTCGCTTCATCGTTCTCTGTTCATCGTACAGTGTGTTCCAGATAACTCCGCTTAATTATCTTACCGGGATTTTATTTCGCGCAGTATAAAGAGGCACGATATGGAATAACATAAAGCTGGATTTTATACATATACAATTATACATATGTATACGTGGACATCGAAATGGGATTTCTCGTTGGGATTATTTATCGCACTTTTGGACTCGAAGCGTACCAGAACGCACACTTCCCCCCCCGACACAGATAAACCCTTAAGATAAGGAAGCTCCCTAATAAACGATCGGCCTTGTTCCGTGGGTGATTGATTTTTTTATATTCGATATCACGCGGCATGCATTCGATCGCCGAGACTCACGCGTCGTTTAGCTCTTCTAGATTAGATAAGAACAGAGACAAAAATGGTAGAGCTGCAGGGCGAAGTGGGAAATGGCAAAGGGGAAGGAGAGGGGGAGACTGGAGGAATAAAAGACAGAAAAGGGCACCGAGGGAAATTTGGCGAAACTGTGGAACGTCCTCGCGACGCACCAGGAGTTCTCTGCTCCCTCGGGAATTTCTTCCCGTTTTCAACGAAGCGGCCGTCGCGATTAATGCATGGCTTCATCTGCCTAATGTCCCGTCAGAACGAGGCTCGAGTTTTAGCCATTTTCTGTTGGCCTTTGGCGCTGCTTCCGGTTACTCTTGTGAGCTTTAGGATCCTCCGGTTCGTAGCTTCGACTGGAATCCTAGCGTCCCGGTATCATCCTGCTCGGACCGCGTGGCTAAGGGACCTTGCACCCTTGTGCCGAAGCCAGTAGAGCCATTTATCGCCAGGGCCAGGGAAATCGCTTCGTTTTGACAAATGCGTGACGTCGCTTTGTCTCTAACGAGCTGTACGGATAAAAGGCACCGCTGGAGACGCGAAGAAAAATATTTCGGCATTTTGAACTTGCTTATGCTACACACGCGAATAATTTATTATCAGTTTACGGAATTTGACTATAACTGAGACGTCATACGTGTGAGGGATGACACGCGTCATGCGCGGAATGTAAAGTGCGCTACGGCGACCTTGAAAAATATTAATGGTCGGCCCTAAACGCCGTGTTATTAATGATCGGGGGAGCGACGCCTTATTATTTCTGGATTCTCATGAATCCCGAGTATTGCAATTTTTTTTCGGAATGCGATGGAACAACTTTCGCTCGACCTGCATTCAAATATCTTTTCGCTCGTTATTACGGAATAACGAGACTGTCGATCATCCGTCCCTTAATGAGACGTGCGCAGTGGCCGACTAATGAGAGTCTTTGGGTGGATAGTCGAAGGTAGGGGAGAGAAATTTCGGTCTTTAGGAGACGCAGTTTTATTCCGGCATCGTAAAGTGAAGATTTTAAATGTTGACGAGCACCGAACAGAGCATTGGCGATCATATACAGTGGCGAAGGTTTCTGGGAGGGACGAAGGGCCGAGATGTGGCAGGAGGCGGAAGTTGTGGTTCGGATTGAGAGGGGGACTGGCTGGTCACAGGAAGGGCAGGTCGGCTACTGCTTCGATGAAAAACGTTGCTAAGATCAGAAGAAGCTTTTCGCTGGCGCATAATGCGAAGGGATCGCTCTTCAGGTGGGGGGGATAGCCTTCCAAGACGGAAGCAGTCAGGGGCCTCTAAGGGAGTGTTATATCCGGCTTGGTTTTTCCATCCGTAATACGAAGCTTTCAAACTCCTCTTGGTGCTTTTACCGGTCGACGTCCGTCGGACTTGTCAATCTTACCAATCTCGTAAATTCTAAAAATTATTCAGGTATCTTCGAACCAGTCAAATGGAACACGAAGGTGGAGAGTGCTGAGTGGGCGCGAATGCTCTGTGGGTCTTGTATGTTATCAAAGGATTTTTCGGAATTTCATCATACATCCTGACAAGGCTGTACGCAGCTGTAACTGGACGTTGAATGTGCAACTTTTTACAAAAGTGTCCTTTGTCGCAGGAGTATTTTCGGTTTTTCTGAAAATAGAAAATATAGGAATTTTCCCGGCCTCGGAGGATTGAATGGTGGGCGGGGATTGAAGAAACATGGGCTCGAATAAATATGAAACGAATGTATTTTCTTTGCGTTGGAAGGTTTAGATATTCGACTCCTACCTTTTCCGGAGGAAAGTCGCGATTCGGAGACAGACCAGTGAAATCTTTCCATTAGAAATATCGGAAAGTCGGAGGAGGAAATTAATAATTTTTTCTGTCTCCGGAGTTCCCGAGTACCCGTATAATTTTCAATTATAATTCGAATCCTTTATATCTTCGGCTGATTTAATTACTTTTTGGAAATTATATGAAACTTTAAAAAATGTAGCATTTACCTTAAGAATTTATTCCATTAACCTGTTCTTTTTCCTCTTTTATTTTATCTTTCAATTAAAGCATCTTCCTGGCGCGGGTATGTCGCTAATCCCAAGGCTCCAGGACGTGGTAGATGTTTACACTTTCAGAGACAAATAAGCATCCCTTGCTTCATCCGAAGGATGTTTTGGATCCTAGGGATGGCTCGGAGTATTTTTCCATGGCGGATCACTGCAACCCCTTGGCACGGAGAGATTCTTTTAATGGATTTCGATAGAGACTTACTATTCCTTGGGGAGGGTTAATAATTCTGAAGGAGATCAACGTTTTCAGAGGGATTAACTGAGCAATTTATAAAAGGATAGGGTGTCAGAAACTGGTTGCCGGAAGTACGATAAGGGATGATTAGTGGCCCCGTGAACTTTTGGGTTTGCGGCGTCGCGTTGCGAAGGGTCAGATTCGAGCTCACCCTTCGTTTGATAAGGGCCTTATAACTTCTATCTGGTCCTTCTTGCACCCTTGCGATTTCTGATCCCGTTTTACTAGTCAATCCTCCCAGTCCTCTGTCATCATGGCTCAGCCAGTCTCCCTATCTCGTCTAATGCTTACCAATCAGATTAACATCGAACTCCGTCGTCCTTGTTCCTCAGATTTAGACGACCGCAGGCTAAAGAGCCCGTATGATCTTCGGGTTTCATTTTCTGAAAATTCCAGACCTTATCTATACCTAGATGAATTATCCGGAAGTCACGAATGATTTTTCCGGCTCTTCAGCGATACTTTGGAAGAAGTTATCGAAACGTTGGGAAAGGTCGCAACTTTACGTGAGCCCAATAGTCGGCAGTCTGATCACTCTGTTATTACTTGCCTCACCCCTTGATATTTCATTACTTGGCATATTGGATGAATTTTTCAAACGGAAATTTTTCATTCTCAATAATTCGTTGTATTAATCCCTCAACTTGTCAGTCACCCTGGCTGAGAATTTCGCGAGGAAGTATACGGTCTAATTAAATGAGATAATTATTTGGACTAATAAGTCGAACCAATAATTAATCTTAATGATTACACGATCGACTCATGAACGAATAGACGGAACGATAAATCATAAAGGGTGTATAATTCCCTCCAAGAAGATTTTGCAGTGTCCTGAGATAAACAGTAGAGTGTATAACAATATCGGCGTTTTTCTCTTCTTCGTGAATTAATCACGTCGTGCGAGTCGGTGACCATTAATTACACGACTGAGGGTAGTATAATGTTCGATGCCAAAAAGCTTCTTTGGATGAGCGGAGGCAAGGGCGAGGACGCGCAAGCATAGCATGCGCCTCCGAAGAAGGGCTTTTATGTCCTCGGAAGCGGCGCGCTCCAAAATACGAAATGAATAGCATCCTTCGACAGTGAAGGATGCCCTTGCTCCATGTAAATTGGAACGAGAAATATATTTGCCTGCGCGTATCGACGCGCTCCAATACACCGTCGGAGGACGCCTCTATCGGATAACGTTCTTCTTTTACATCCTGGGAAGAAATATTAAAACATCCGGTCAGCGACGTCATCGGCACTGCCGGTAGGTACTTTCTAGTTCACAGACTTTATCCTCTCCACGTAAAATCTGGAACGAAGAATTTTCATACCGGAATGTGTACATCGAGCACCAGAGAAATATTGTTTACTCGCGCGCAACACGTCGATTCGGGATGAAATTCTGTCGCACACCCTCTGGGGGATTCTGCCTCTGTTTTTCCATTCGATTCATGTGTTGCTGTGTCTGTTTGTGTGTTTATGGGCGAAGGTGCGTGGAAAGTCTTTCTGGAAATGCAAAAGATCCGGGAAAGCTGTTGCTATCCTGGTTTCTCTGGCTGGGTACTTGTCAGAGTGTTAGGTTAGGTTGCACGTGGAGTCTGGGCGAGTTGCAAAAGTACGAAATTGGTGAAGGAAATCCTGGTAGATTCAAAGGAAAAAGCGTTCTCAACCGTATGCACTTAATTTGACTGATGAATTTTTGTCTTTTTCTACGAACCGTGGAAAATGCTCGCAATGCATTGGGTAAACGAACGAACTGAGGATATATTTTAATATTCAGGTCTTCGGAACAGGATGTTAGCGTGTGCTGGCAGGGGATGCCTCGCGTCGGGATGACTCACTCACTTGGTTTACATAGGGCTTTTACATGATCCATATATACATGTAGATGTATGTATAGTACATAGGGCAAGCGGAGCTTTGGAAACTGTTAAAGATGATGAACGTCTCTCTTTATTATATAATATTGTGAAACGTTCAAATTTTCTTCCTTTCATCTTGCGACTCACGTCCGGCTCTCCGCGCGTTCCTGACTTTCTAGCATGGCTTGGTACGAGGGAGAGGACGAATAAGGAAGAAGGGAATAATCAAGAGGGAGCAGCCTTGCCTTATGAAATTGCGGGTTATTTAGATATTAGCTATAGTAAGTACAATGCCTTCACTTTCGATAGTTTCCCTTCTGCAAAGGGAAGGTCGGTTATTTGGGGCTTAGATCGTTGGTTCGATACCTCGGCAGACTTGTTCAGAAGCAAACATATTTACCAGGGTAATTTTATGAGCGACCTAAAATATAATATTCATGCCGCGAGCGGCCTGTTCGATCCGCTGAAGTACGGCAAGGAAGAGTACAGGAGACGTCAAGAAAGTCTTCAGCCTTCACGCTTCGCGTCTAGTACGTTTGCGAATCCGATAAATTCTATTGGCAGACGTTTCCACATTCACCTTCTCAGACGCTTCGAATTTCGACGTGCATCGATGTTAGACCTGAGCTCGGCATATAGCAGCAATTTCGTAATTTAATCTAGCAACCTCTAGCAACATCTGGAGCAGCGATTGATTTCTTTGAAAATGGAGTCGCGCGGTGCTTTGAGATTTCCGTAGAGCGTTGGAGTACGCCTGTTAATTGAATCCTGTTTGACCTGGATTCATTTCCGTGAAAGTCGGCCGTACTCGAGTGCTTGAATACTCGAAACAGAAGGCACAGGTAGACCCGAGGAGAGACAGAGAGAGAGAGAGAGAGAGAGAGAGAGAGAGAGAGAGAGAGAGAGAGAGAGAGTGAGTGAGAGAGAGG
>NW_014333733.1:15743-28899 GCF_000341935.2 Cephus cinctus | reverse complement strand
GAGAGAGAGAGTGAGAGAGGGGGGGGGGGAAGGAATAATCTAGGACCGTGCAAACGGAGGAGAGGTGCAGGTTAGGCGATTGAGATCTCTAGCCCCAACGCCACCCCAGCCAGCCCCTGCAACGAACATGTAGACTGCCGTGTCAAGGAGTTGCAATGTACTTCCTAGATTATTTCCACGTCCATGAACTAATATTTCAAAGTGGCTGCAGACGAGCCATTACCACCTTACACCACCGGCGACCCCCTGGACCGATGCCCATCCCTGCCTCTTTCTTTCTTCTTCTCTACTACTCTGCTGCCCTGCTTTCCCCCGAGGTGGCGCAATTCACGGTTCGGCAGTTCTGCTACCTTAGTTACAGCGTGCCTCCTGCTACCGTTGCTTTATACTGTCATTTTTTGTTTCTTTGCAGTCCTACCCTCTCTTGCATTCATCCCTCCCGACCACTTTTCACTTTGCCATAGACTGCATTTCAGGTATACAGAGAGATTTCAAAAATCCAGCAACTCTCTCTCGAAATGGAATGGCTGTTTGCTTTGCATGCGAGATAAGAGCTTCGTTTCCCGAGGGACGTAAACGCACCATGACTCTGCTGTCCTGTACACAATTCACCGTAAACAGTAGCTACAATCCGGCCGGGATTCAAAGGGGCCATCTCCCTGCGACTTTTAACGTTGAAAACTCAGCTCCATTATGCCTTGTAATTTAATTACGGATGGACAGTATGGAAAAGTCTCTGCTGCTTCAAAGTATCAGAATGAGAGGTAATAAATTGTCGGATACGTGTTAGTTGGATTTGTTTAAGAATTTTCTGGCGTTTTTTTTTCTCCGAACGTAACCATTTCTCTTGTGGACTTGTTTAGCAAGGGAGAGCAGGCAACCCTCGCCTGGGTTGGTGAAGGTTGGTGAAGGTCGGCGAGGGTTGCCGAAGGTAGGCGACGTCAGGGCACGGCACCTCGTCCTTCTCGAGGTAAAAGGCGCGCAACCCCTTTCGATCTTTTCTCGAGGTCAAGAGGTTAGCGCAAGCTAACGGGTTATCCGAAGCACGTGCGCGCATATTACACGTATCCTCAGAAAGACTTTACTAGCTATATGTAGACACGCGAGGCGTCTCGACGCTGCGTGGAATTGGGAGACGCAGGGCGTCGCTACTCCCGTTAAGAAATACAAATGTTTTCTTTCATTCTGGCTCAGGGGCTGGAAAAGTTTCCGCATCGTAAGATCCTCACGTCGTGCAGTCCTTTTTTTTCTTTACTCCGGCCTAACCTTTATCTTGACGAAATTCGAAAATGTTTGCTCTACAGTGCTCTATGTTTGCTCTCTTTGTCTTGTGGATTCTCCTTGATAAGGGATGTGTCTCGATCTTTATCTGTTACCCAGCGTACGTGTTTATCGCATGAATTAAATTTTAACGCTTAGTTGATTTATTTTTCGTAAATCGAGGAGATTTTCTCCCGTTCCGTGAAGAAATTTTTTAAGGACACTTTGTCCAATTTCTCAAGGAAATCCCATAAGCGAAAATATGATGATCGTGGGAGGATCAAGTGAAGAGAAGCGAGTGCCACGTCCTATCCGCATGGTTTGTCCCAAAGACATCAAGGTGGTCCTTGGGATTAACGCAAGTCCCAAACTCCTGGATCAAGCGGAGCAAAAGAACTGCACCAGCAGGAGGAAGAGGACGCGCAGGATATTCAGCAGCATGCCGTCTATCATCCTACCGAGAGGTGATCGTTTCGCTTAGCCTCAGGCACCTTCTTCTTACCCCGTAAACCTTGAACCAGAGAGACCGAAGTTTCCACGTACGTTGGCAGCAGGATCTCCTGGTTCGAAGTTTATTTTCGTCTCACGTAGCGAATCGAGTCGAGCTGTTGGGCAAAACTTTCCTCGTAATTGGCTCCAAGGATCACTCCGATTGTCCAAAGGCGTCCCTAACAGTCCGTCGCTCGCGATTAACGTGCTCCGATACGGAACTTCCTTTCTCTCACCTCTGCGCCCTGAATCGTCCTTTATCACAAAGAAGCAGCAATCGAAGATAAGGAGAAAGAAAGGGAAGCTCGCGTCGTTCCCACCGAAAGTAAGAAGAATCGAAGGCAGAGTCTAAGGAGTGATCTTCGACTAAGCGCTTAGGTACCTGAAGGGGGGAAATTTCATTATGGCGGAACTAGGAAAGTTGTCGTATTTCTTGGACATTCGACCGACACAATATCCTTGCACGAAGTACGTGATTGTGCCTGAGGGTATAGGCGTCCCGACGGAGAGCGTCGGTTCCTCGCAGATTCGATAGACGTCTCGGTGTATCCAGTTGCTCGAGCGTCCTACGACGTGGTCATCCGCAGGCGTTGGGGGCCTTTCGAGGGTTCTCATGGCCTCCTCTTGTAGTTTAATTAATTTCTGATTAACGAGAAGGACGTTGAGCACCCAAGGATACAGGACTCACGGGATTAGCACAAAGTTCTACCTTGCTAGAGGCGATGTTTATTTATAGAGAGATACACGGCGAAGCGAGGGGAACGGTAAATGTCTTGGAAAGAGTTTTTTACGTAGTTGAGAAATCGTAGTCTGAAGAAAAATTCGCATCTGGAATTTCGAGCTGTGCTGTGGAGGAGCAGAGTCCGTGGGTGGATGGGAACGTAGCCGACGGGGAAGTTTAACCTCGATATAAATAGGCACGTAGACTCACTCTACGGTCGCGTCTTCTAGACATCATCCAGGCTGCTGAGGAACTGGGGGTCAGGGAAGAAGCGGTGGGTTGGACAACGGGAGGAGGAATAGAAGTACGCGAATTTATTTCCAATAAAAACTTCAAACGAGTTTAACGTCAAGGAAGAAGGAGCTCGCGTTTAGTTCGCAATGACGTTTTGCCAGAAGGTAGAGGGCGGCGCCACTGAAGGTGCAACAGAGGGATGGAAGAACGAGGCTGCCATCGATATCCGTGGGCAGCCATTTTTTCCCTTTCCCCTATGGTCCTTCCCGGAGAATCCAGAAAGCTCAGCATCCATTTAGACCAGGATGAAGTAGAGAGGGTTTTAGGGGATTCAGGCGGGATAAGGTGATCACTTCGGAGGGTTGGGTGAAATTTAGCCGTGTGGAGGAATTCGACTGAGGTTCCTTAAAAAACGTTGGCGCTTCTGTTTTCACTCTTCTCGAAATTTCCACTATCGGAATCTACTATAGGTACATTCGTCCTAAGACATCTTTGATCGCCAGACTCATTTTCCTTGATCGTAGATACCAATCTGTAGCTTCCATAGCGAAAATAAACGCTGTGAACGCGTCTCCTGTTTTCCACAGTCCAGCCCTCGTACTCTGTGAACTCTCCTTTTCTCCTCGGATGAAACTGGGAGAACGAGTGGTCAACTGCTCGGACAGTCCTTTAGCAAAGTTTACTTTGGCAGCAGTCTCGAAATACTGTGGTTTCCTGGCCGAGGTAGCTACGTGGTCGCGTATAGCGCGTCGCTTTGGAGCTTTCTTTGCGCGAGCAGAGAAAACCCATTACTGGAATTAATGGAGGAAAAGTGTTGCGCGCGAACCGGGCTGGCATATCGCTGTTCGGAAGCTTCCCAGGTCTGGACCTCCCTTCACAGATTCTGTGCTGGTCACGAGGATTCCTCGTTCCTGGTTCGAACCGACTGAGTTTAAACCCGTGCAGTTACTTTTTTATTGGCCTTTCCGCGAAACAGTGTATATGGTTTTAATGTTTTGAAATAATAGGTGCATTTTGGAGCATGCTAGAGGAAGGAAGAGGATGGAGTACTTTTATCTCTCTGTTCCCAACAATTCCTCCTTGTAGCCTAAGCAATATAAAACCTGATACGATCGCACTGAGGATCGGAGGCTTCGGAGCCAGTGGCTTAAAATAATCACGTTGCCCTCCAGGCGAATACCAATCGGCCCTTTTCCAGGGAGGCTCACTCAGTTCTCACGACTTGGAAAACGTTCTCAAAATACCAATTCCCTGTGAACAAAATCTCCCGTTAGATATATCGGCGCAGTCAAGTTATTTTTGATTGTCACTATAGAAAGTTCTGATCTCAGTTTAAAGTCGAGGTGGATACAAACCCGAAGTCCTTACTGTGGTAGTCACTTTTTACACACTTACAAGTGTGTTGTTATTCCCACATATTTCAGCCTAAAAATATCACACTTGTAAGTGTGTAAAAAGTGACTACTTAGGGAATAACACAGTTGGATTTGCAGTGTGTATATTGCTAGCTATGCCGGATGCCTGGCTGTGAGGTGCTCAATGCGTGTCCAAGCATTCTCGGGTAGCTTAGAAATGTCTTCTTACAGCAGAGATTGGGATAAAATGTTATCGATACTTTCTAGGCAAAAATGTTATCACGCGGCGAGTAGAGGATTGCCGGGTCGGTGCTAAAAGGGATAGGAAATCCGTACAAAGTGCCAATAAACGAAGGGAAGTACAGGTGAGCATCTAGACAGCCAGGCAGGTATCCAATGAAGGCAGAAGAGTAGGTACAAAGCCATGAGACATCCAATCGCAAGTTTATGGGGTCCGCGAGAAGAGCGATTCCTGAGCGAAGATTCTGATAGCACCCCGTCTTTTATGAGCAAGTACGGACGCAGGTTATACCGTTTATGATCCGCGTTCCAGAGAACAACCTAGCTGGGATATGGATAGGGATAGGCTGCTGGTAGTAGTAGTAGCACCAGCAGCGGCAGCACTAAGGGATGCAAGGGGTGCGAAGATGAGGTTGCGGGAGCAACACGTGGCCTGGGGTCGATATCACAGCGTAGCCCCGAGTCTCCGAGGCTGCTTTTCAGCCCTTCTCTCTTTGGCATCCGGTACCCTGCTAACCATCCAGCACACAACCACCCAGCCATCCCACCTGTGTGTGACCTCCCTGCTCTACCTAGCTACCCTCCTGTCCGTCGGCAGCAGCTACTGATCCGGCTGGACCTCCGCGTGTCCGTCTGTTCGTACAGCATCCGAACCTAGCTCCTAAAACTTCTCCTACCTCTTCTCCTTCCTCCCTAATGGATTATACTGATCGCACCTTCCTTTATATCTCGGGACTACGAGACTCCGATGGTTATACATATCTCATACGAAAAGTATACTTCTGATTAATGTTACCAAGTTCCGGAATTCTCATCCGAGCGAGAAGCACAAGAATATTTTGGAAATTTTGGCAATTAGTTAATTACGAACTATTGAAAATAGAGTGGCGTAGTCTCTTTGAGTTTATTCGTCCTAGAGATTTCTCAGAATTTATTCTGCTCCCGTCTTCTCCGTTTCGTCGAATAAATATTCTTGAGTCCCACGGATTGAATGATCTGATTGGAGGATTTTCAATCGGTATTCGCTAGAGTCTCTGGACTCGCGAGCACCGAGATATTTTTCAGTGGGCTACAACAGCATGTCGTGTTCTCGCTTTAGAATTGTGCAACCAGGCCTCTATACGTTCTTTTGATGGTAATCCGATCAATGTTTCGCGTGCCTAACAATGCGTCGTCAAATGAACCTGCCTTCTTTCGTTTCACCTGCGCTCCTCCGTCTACGGAGCTGTTCGCTACGTTTTCACTTCTCCTTTGTAAATTTTTGCCCTGGTTCACATTTCGATTTCCCTCAAGTGCGGAAGCTGCAGATGTGGCTGATTTATTGGCTGCTAGAGTTTCACGGACTCGAAACCATTACCGCTCTACAATTTATTCCATCATATATTTAATTAAGGCGCGTATGCATACAGCAGTCAATAAAGTTTCCACGCCCTTGCGTATTTCCATGTAGCGCACGTGCTGCGATGGGAAATAAAATTCCTGCGGTAAAGGAGCGCGCTCTACCGCGAGAAAGGATCGCCTATATCCCTTGGTTACTTTCGTATCGACAAATGGTCCGAGAGACGTTAAGTTATATTGAGAGGGAGAGTCGAAGAAGAAGAAGACGAAAAATAAAAAAGGAAAAGTCTTTGGGAGCGAATGTTAGCGATAGCATCCAGGAGAGAGACAGAGAGAGAGAGAGAGAGAGTACTCGTCTGAAGATTACATCTCGCTGTACGTGTGTTTCTCCAAGAGATTGACTGGTACGGCGAGAGGGCGAATAGGGGCGCGATAGAGAAAGGGTGCTCCGGGTGGTCATGGGGTGAAAAGTATTATTGGTTGTATTCGTATTCGAAGCAGGCGTAATATTACGCCTAACCGAATTCAGAGTTTCGCACCAAGCGTGCCAATATTGGTGGCTGCGAAAGGACGATAAATTTTTAGAGGGCGGCTAGAGGAGGGCACGTGACTCAGTCGAAATAACATTCATGGAATTGGTTCACCCCTTAGGTGTACTTACACCCAAATCAAATTTACCCCTCTTTTGTCTTCAATAATTTGCCAAGCTATTTTGGCATAAGCGAGAACCACCCTTGCGAGTTGGCCAAACGAATCCCTGCCCTAGGCTGCTTTTCGTTCTCATTGTCAATAAGCCTAATGGCTCCCGTTGGCCGTGCACTTTTTGCTTGGACGCCTCTTGCGAATTAAACGGACCGTGCTGCTCTGCGTATCTGGTGGAAAAGATTTCTGGCACGATAATTGCCACGCCGTGTTTAATTTGGCAAATTGCATTGGCGTGTCCCGTCGCGTTTTTCTTTGCGATTCCCCGGGAGAGCTTGTCCAATCGCGGGTCAATGATAAGACGCGCCGTATTTGTTTATACCGAAGGCAACAACGGCACAGGCAACGTCAGCCTTTATCGATTGCACGCTATTACACAGCTTTGCGTGTTCTCGGCTTGTTAATATTCATTACCGTGTCGAAATGACCCCTGCTCAAAAGTTATTGCTCTTAGTCGTCGCATGCTCTTTTTCTTTAACGGCGTTTGACAGTTGTTCGATTAATAAATTGCTTTTGCTTGTAGAGTTCATTTTACGGGAATTCGAAACACCAAGATCAAGCACACTCGGATCTTCAGTCGGAGTAGCGTGAGTTTTGCGTCACCTACCGTAGGGTATCTTTGATGGCACACCCTCCAGAGTAATCTTCGACCTTGCTGACCTTTAGAATTCTAAAGAATGGGAAAGGTGGCCACAAAGGGTTGGTACGATTAACATCCCTCTTTCTAAGGGACGATTTCACTGTCGTAATACATTCTTCTTGTGACTTTTTCTTAGACTTTTTTTTTCTGAGAGTAACTCGCTTCTCTCTCTCTCTCTCTCTCTCTCTCTCTCTCCCTCTCTCTCTCTCTGCTCTCCTTGTAGATAGTCGCATCGCGTCTTGGATATCAGTGACGTAAGATCCCTATCGCTGTCTCGGTAGTCGAAAGAAAGTAACAATAGAAAATTGTGAGGGGGACTGTCCGTGGATACCTCACTGAAACTGGCAGGAAGGTATTCTTTGAAGAAGAAGGCTAGCGCATTGAGGAATTTAATTTTTGCTGAGATACAAAGCAGCCATGAGACACGAAAGACGCTGAGGCGTGTGGGTGGGGTGGGTGCGTCAGATCGTCAATCCGTCAGTGCGTTGCGACGTTGGAGGTCTTCTCGGGTTAACGAATTTCGTAACATTTTAGGGCTTAATTCCATGAGAAACGTCTTGGGTTATTAATATCCGAAACTTTGCTGAAGCTTTTCTCGGCTGGCAGAACACTGGGTCTTAATTGAATTATCAATAAGCCGCGACGATATTATTTGAGAATTCCTCGAGACTCCTGGAGACCTCGGGAGATGAATGGACCTGGACCGAGAAGGGGTCGGAGACAAAAAATCTGGAAATTAGATAGGAGGAGTAAAGAAGGCATTAAGGCAAAATGGGAAACTCGAAGGTTAGTGGAAAAAAAAAATCAATTATCCCAAAGTCGCTCATCCTCGTCGTCTTGGGGAAAAAAAGGAGAAACCAATTTGACAACAGTGGCAGAAAATAAGTTGCTATCGAAACGAGTCCCAAGAAACGTCCGAAGGACCATGATAACCCCCTAAGGATATTTTCGAAATAGGTCTAGGCGATCTGGTTTCCAAGTCAGGCACGGTTTACAACGCGCGATACCTGTTGCCAGGGCGTTTAATCCATTATGCAACGATTATCGAGGCATCCTTGCCAAGGCCGAAGTTTATATTAAGCACGTAAGCATGCGGGAGTGGGCGCGATAGAAATATCCCCGCAAGCACCCATCTGAGGATCACTGAGGTCGACTGACCCTCCCTTTACACGAAGGGGCCCTTTTCAAAGGGGGATCATTCTGCCCACCCTCGAATCATGTGAAATTCTTATCCTTGGCTTCAGCCCCTGTTGGTCCTTCTCTGGCACCCCTGCTACATTAGGTTTTGATACACCCTTGGCACCAAGTTCACGTTTTGCTGCGTACATGGAAATTGAGAAAGGAGGTCAATACGCAGATAGTTCTGTCAAGTTTCGCGAAATCTCAGGCAGAAGTCAATATCGCGTCGTACTTTTGCCAAAGTGCCCATTATAAAGTATAATAATAACCGCATCGCCTGTTTCAAGTCAACCCTGAATCGGCTGATATCAAAGAGTGTTACGTTGAATTGGCTATTAGAACTTACCGACGAATGGGGGTGAAAGTGGAACAAATTGAGAAAGAACGAAATTCGATAAAGAACCCTCAGAGTTCACTTAGTGAGTTGAATGGCACGGAAGACACACAGCTGCTATCAAGAGATCCACTCGAACGACCATTTTGTTTCCTTTCCAAGTTTCGTAGACTTAGAGCTCTAATGGCACTGCTTCTCCGCGAGGTACGTACTATATCTATATCTACTCGGTGCTTCGTAATTATACCAGTGACATTCTGTGAGACGGGCCACACTTGACAAGGCTAGAATTAATACGCATTGCAGTAATAGCGTTGGAGACGATCTGAAGTAGTTTGCGCAATATTCTGATAGTGAATGGACGCATCGTATATTTAAGTATATAGGGTGAGCCGTTACACCGCAGATGTAACGCGCACCATCACCCATGCAATTAATTGACAAAGAAATTGCCCATAGCATTCTGAGAACGGCCATAGGCAGTGTTCAGGACTCTGGCTGTCCGTTTTTTTTTTTGAAGGGTTAGCGACTCAAGATTGAAGAAGGTGTTGTCGAGCGCACGTGTCTCTACGGGCAATTTCTCAAGGGTAGTTTACTAAACGAGAATAGAGAGACGAATGTCGAGAACAAGAAAAGCAGGTAAAGCTAAAGGGAACGAAGAGCCGCGGAAAGTGCTCTTTGTAAAGCGAGGTGCTTTTACCAATCGTGACGTAAGTGTCTCCTTCAGCGTAGCTTTTTATCCTTTTTCCTTTTCGATAATGAACTGACGAGTTCCGCCGTTTCCTCTGCGTTGTCAATTTCCCGATCGTTCCGTATATCTCGTTATAAGTTATCCATTAAAAAACATATTTGCATATACCGGTTTCCATTGGCGCTCGGCTTGGGCGGCTACAGCATTCTTTTGACGGCTTGATAAATCCTGAAAACACGAGCGTTTGGCACGAGAGGCCATTTCGCCCTGTACTCCATAGTTTCCTTAGCATGAAGTATGAGTGCGAAATTTAAGGCGCGCGCAGAAAATGGGGCTTGAGACAATTACGTTAAATAGGGGTAGTAGATGGCACACGGTTGGGTCGTGAATTAATTTAGAAGAATTTGGTTGGCAGTTGGTCTCGGGCTCGGACTGCGCTTCCCGTTCTACGTATTCTTCCCAACGACCTAAAGATTCGGCTGCCTCGATTTTTTAGGAATTTCGAATTCTCGGCCGGGTGACCACTGCTGCATTCTAGTGAGTTTTTCGAGAGAAATCAATGACGAGCCGCAGTCTCGAAGCAAAGTAGTTTTCGCACTCTAACGAGCGGTAATTGACTATACTTCGTTTCTATATGCATAAAGTCGCAAAATTTCAATGGAGCATCGTGCGATCGATATGTGAGTGGTTACTCGAATGATTGGGTTCCTAGATCGAGGTCGGTTCGATCATTCTGAAATTTCAAGGCTTTCAACATTTCCGCCTCTAGCTGGGGGGATGCTTTTCTCGCGCCTTTATCAGTCCGGGATCTCTTTTTAGGGGGGTCACCGGGTAAAAAAGGTTGTCCCTTCTCTAAGAATAAGTGAGTCAACGTGATCAAGTCGCACGTGTGGTAGTCGACACGCAGCACTACACGTGCACCACGCCCTACCTGCTGCCCGTTACGTATTTCGCATATTCCAGTGAGAGCTTCCAGCTGCGCAGTTACCTGGTTGCGTAGCTACCTGAGCCCGCTGAGTCAGGTGCATGCGTGGCCAGAATCGGAAGCGCAGGGTTAGCACGTACAGCCCAAACAAATGGCCCTAATCACTGGTTGCTCAGGGAGAGACTGACCGAGAGAGTTCGGAAAAGCAGCGAAGAGTAAAATGGTATAGGGCTGGACAGGCAGAACAGTTTACGGAGTTCTAAGCGTTTGGCTATATGTTTGCAGTATTCGATACGAAACAGTGCTGCGGTACCTTTGGGAAATTAAAAGTGCCCTTCTAATGGAAAAAATAAGCCCTACGAGGAATTCGTTTTGTTATTAAGCAGTGGTCGTCAGTCGTTTCCTTTTTTATGTGATCCTTACGTGAATTCTACGTTGAGTAAAGTTTATTTTTGAGGTTCAATGCCGTGCCTCAAGCTCTAAGCTTTTAGAGTTGAAGCTTCGCACAGCTCGATCGCGTCTTTATTTGTTGCGTTGAACGAACGTGAATGGATTGCTTTGTTTTTTGGCCGTTCTCGTATTTCTCTCGTAAAAAGAGGAAACAAAAGGACTGAAAAGAAACCGTCTGGGAACGTATGGAATTTTGTTTCGTTTTATTTTTTTATTTTTTTATTTTTTCGGAGAGTTGGGGAAATATCGTCCCCCGGCTCCCGCTCAAATATTTCATCGGTTTCTGAGGACTAACCTCCTATGGGAAGCACGTATAAGACAGTCTTCCTGGTTACGAGGCTGGCGGGATATAAGTCTTCTCTATTTACGACATCTTGGTGCACTCGTGGTGCGTCTGTTGGTGGCGTCGGGATGCTGGATTATCCCAATGACCAGGGAGGCAACCATTACCGCAGCTGACCGACAGGGAATACGAACGGACACGTCCCCTAAAGCGTCGTGGAATTTAATCAAAGTCCTTTTTAAAGCTCTCTCTCTTCTCTTTTTTTTACTCTACCACATTTGTATCAGATAGTGGAACGTAGCTGGAATGCTTTTTCAGGCTCACATCAGTGACTCGCATTCGCCCCTCCTACAGCCTGAGCTACATCAAATTAACGAAATACCGAAATTAATTAGAATATCGCTCGATACGAGGATTTCACCTTTTGTCCTTCCATCTACCCTTCCTTTGATTGCTTTATTGATATTATTGAATAATATATAGAGAATATTCGACACGGCTGGAAGGTGCGCCTAAGTCTCTTCGTTTCATTGCTTTTTTTTTTTAGATTCACTCGAGTTTACTTAGTTCTCCCGTAATTATCTGAAAATTTATCCCACTCGTTACTTTAATCAAGGAAAATCAGATGAAATTCTCTGTCTTCGCAACCGTCCCGTGCCGCGACTGCTCCTCCCACCGAGCCGGATATTGATTTCACGATCGAAGGGATCCGTTATCAAGCATTTTTACCTTTATATTCCTGAACTTTCTAGAAACTCGGGAAAAAAGCTGAAAACCTACACGATGACCGATAAAGCGTGCACTGCAACAAGGATTACCGGACAATTGCGAAAATTGGGAAATTTTATTTTCTTCTCAAGCACACGCGAACGTTTGCGGCATAGCGAATATTATTGTGCTGGAGAAGCTTGTGCTAGGATTCCCAGTTAATATCCGCTAGTACTGAATTTCTTCTTTCTCTCGATACATGGTACTTGCTGGTCTTGCTACATGCTGGTCTTGCTCTTGGTACTTGGTCGTTCTGCTCCTGGAGGAGGCCCATTTTCATTGTAAAAGATTCGGCAGATCCATATGACCACTATTCCCTGGTAATCGTTGTTTTATCTTTGCTGCCTTTTCTGCAATATACCGTGTCTTTTGGAGAAAGTTCCATGAGAATTGGCAAGGATGATGAACAGCCTGACGTAGAACCGCGGCTGAACGAAAAACCAAAAACCCCCTTTGACCATTAAACGAGAGAGATCTTACTTGTATCCATCAGTAGGAAAGTATCAGACATTAACAGATAAGAATTCCTTACTCTCTCTCCCGTCTCTCTTTTGCCTCTTTTATCTCCTTTCCTCTTAGGTTTTTTATATTTTTCAACACTCTTTCGTTTCTCCTTCTCGCGAACCACCGTCCCATAAAATCTCCTCTCCCAATTCCAGAACAGTAAGTTCGCATTGGCGGTCGAAGAGTAGGATAATTTTCGAGGAATGACTTTCGTCGTTATCGCCCAATTCGGGCAAAGGGAAAAAGATGATTTATCAAATGGCCAAGAGTGAGATTGACATACTTTCGATTTTTCAGAGAAACCAAATGAAATGTCTCATTGGATTGCCTTTCTGTTTCAGATGACTTCGCTGGAGACGCCACTGATATTTTGACGGTAAGTCGACGTTGGATATTAAATCGTGGGGCACCTTTTACCTTATTATTGATTCATCAAGGTACCCCCAAGTAGCTCGACCCACAGTTTTCACGGGTTTTATGAAAAAGTTAAATTTATTAGGGCAGCATGTTTGAATTTAATTTCCCTCCCATGATTACCTAGATCCTCATCGAGACCACCGTCCTCAATGTGCCAGCCCTCTCATTTTCAATTCGCTTTGGCTCACACCCTTCTCGACTAACAATACCCTCAAATTGGTCGTTTGATCGAGGTCGTATATCAGCCGTTGCTTTGGGATTCTATCACCGGGGAGGTAATAGTGTAACGAAGGTCAAAACCCTTATGGAAGGTTGTGCCTTGTGGGGTCTAAATGTTGAAATTACACCCTGAACGGATATCTAATATACCGTCGTGCTTCTACGGAGACGAAACTCGCGCTTCAGGCTCTCCAGTTGTGTAGTGACTGCTATATCTCTATATAATTGTAATGGTATCATAAAATAGGGGAGAGTGACGTCACCGAGAGACGGCAGACACAAGTTCTCAGCTCCGTGACGTTTTGTCATTTCATTTAGAATTTTCCTCGCACCTAACTTTACTCCACTCAATTCTCCTCTACTTTCCCTTTCCAATTTGTTTCCCTGAACCCCCCCCCCCCCCCCCC
>NW_014333733.1:0-15702 GCF_000341935.2 Cephus cinctus | reverse complement strand
TGTCGCTTCCTCGCGAAAGTGCTTGTTTTGCATTTTAATCAATTAACAAAGTTGGAGAGGTTGCGAGAGGTCGAAGAAAGGGTGAGCCAAGAATCCCGTAAGAGCCAAAGGAACTTGGTTTAATGACTCTCGGCTCCCTAGGGAATCTCGACTTTTCGCGACCACAAACTTTTACGCCAATTTATTCCTAGTGTCTTTTCAGTATGTTAGAGTATTACTTTCTAGCTAAGCGAACGACGGAATGCGATTGCGGCTATCAGCATCCCTGATGGACCCTTTGTGTTTTTCACGTTACAGGCGGGCAAAGGATCCTTCGTTGCAATGGGCCCGACGAGTCCTGACACACCGGAAGATTGTCTCTCAGTCGTAACGAACAAATATTCTGCATCGAGTCTCGTGCAAAAATATTTCCTACCAAGTATTATGAAAGAGTCTAGGCAACAGTATTCGCGACAGGTCGTGTCCTTCGTCTCGTAGTGGTTTTTGGAAATTGCTGAAAACTTGAGGATAAGGCAGGAACGGATGAAAAGAAAAGGAGTAAAGCAACAATAAGAAAACAAAAGAGAGGATCGACGGTTTAGCTAGTCATAGGATATAGTGGAGAAATCGTAGAGAAGAATTAGTGATAAAGTCGAACGGCTGATCAGAAGCAATTAACTTTCTTCGGATAAGTAATTAAAGTTTTAAGGGAATAAAAAGATTCGACAAGATATTTACGTACTTGTAAGAGGACTTTCGAGGTTTTAAGTTAAATAAAGTGGTAATCTTCCCCTCTTGATTTTACTTGGAATTCCCAAGATCAAATCAGAAATCTTTCACCGAATATCGAGACGCGAGATTGGAGGCGAAACAGGGGATGAGAATGCACCAAGGAAGAAGATAAGGGCAGATGTGAAGGGTACGACTTACCGAGCATAACAGCGAGGACAATCCTAGATTAAAGTTACCTAATTAGCACTCTAAGAGATACTTAAAGATACGTGTTAGGGCCGCGGGGAATATATCATATATATATATATATCAGGTAGAAGCGCGCAATTGGCACACGTTACTTGTTGAACAAGCACGCACGATACACTTGGTTATACAAGAGAAATATATTTAATACTGTTGTTCGTAGCGATATGCGTCTTTAAACATTTCCAAAAAAAAGAAAAAGAGAGAGAGATCTATATACATATACATTCTATATTATAAATATTTATCTATATGTTTAGAGTTAATAGCGTGCGGTTGAAGGAATAATTTATGTGAGGTGAAGTGGAATAGAATGAAATGTCGTTTCGATAGGAACAGAGTTGGTCTTCTTGTTGTGCAAATAAATTTTGCTGTAGATTAATCAAAAGGGATAAAATATACGCGAAGGAGGGACGGATATTTTGGAAAGCAAAGGGAAAGAAGAAATAAGCGTGGAACGATAGTTGTTAGAGAGTAAAGGGGGTTTTTGGGAAGACAGAGATTAAGCGGGGGAAAGAGGCGAAAGTCTAGCAATAACGGGAAGAAGAAAAAAAATAAGGATAAATCGCATTCTGTGAAAAATTGGTGCGATATCACGACAATTGGGGAAAAATTTACTTGGGTGAGAGAGAGGGACAGGTAGTGGGAGAGGATGAATCTCGAAGTGGAACTGATAGCAGGGGTGGTAAAGGGCGGACCGCCCCCAGATCATCTGCCAGCCCCACGCCTCATCAAGATATTCATCGTTTCCGAACGGGATGGTAAGTTTCAAAGACTTCGACAATAACGCAATCGTTCCTATTGAAACTGCCTGTAATTTTGAAATCCGACGTCTTAAAAATTCACATCACCTAGAATTTTTATAATGCTTGTGTTTCTTGAGGTGAGACGTCTAAGGTTTAAGAATATATTTTACAAGGTTGGACGATGCCGTAGAATTTGTAATTCTTTGCCTCTTTTTGAATTCGTTAGAGCCTCCAAATAAGCTAAAAGGTAAAAGGTAGAAGGAAAATAGCGAAACATCTCCAGGCGAGGCAGGATAATGGATCCGAGTAAATTTTTGAAAGAGCATTCTCTTTTTGTTCCCTGGGTCACGAGGAGATTAAAAAGATTCTCAACATTCTCAACATTCTCAATACGATGTAGGTTATGTTTCGTGATGACTAGGTATTAAACTGAGAAAGATATTGATCACGCCTTTCTTTTGCCATGTAAACGAAGCCTCATGTATGCTAATGGATAGTGGGGGATGTAACGCTAAAGGGAAAACACTCGTCATCCGTCATATAAGAGTAGCTTACGGTCTGGGGCTCAGCTGGAGAGAAACTCTTGGTGCTGGAACGTAGGATGGAAAAAGTCATTGGTATTTTTCTCTCTGGCGTTCAAGATCCACGCTCCAATGATCTCATTATCGAAGACGTAAGAGCAGGTCGAGGCGGATCGAAAGGGATGAAATTTCTGTTTCACGCGGTTTCAAGTTGGATTAATTCGAGATGGCCTGAGGAGAATTAAATCACGATCCTTCCGTGTTATAGAGGAATATGGTAGATGGACGAGGGTGGATCTATTCCTGGGCTCGGGCAGCGGAGCGGTGACGACGCAGGCTTAAGTTTATGATCAAGAAGTTAGTGTAATTAGCTGATGTAAATTGTATTTCAACGAGATCCAACCGGAGTCTCAACTCGTCTTATCTCTTATGCTGGATCAACGCCCGAATTGCTAGGAATTTCCGTTTTCAATTCGTTGGATCTGAAAGGACTTTCCAGCAGACGACTTGCTAGGTGCTTCGCTAGTTGCTAGTTCGATTTCGTTCTGATGGTTCATTAAGTGAAACTCCAAGTTCTCTCGGGTGGAATGAGTACGCTTGAAATTGCAGCTAGTTTACGTGTAACAGGGAAATTGAAGGATTTAACGATTTACATGGGCGAAGGGTCAAAATGCTAGGCAACATGCGTAATTGATTGATCGATCGATTAGATACTCGTCAGACTGCTTGTAAAATTATCGACAAAGAGACTCCACATCAGAAACAAGAGGGTCTAGTTGGTGGATTTCTTTCAGAATTTCACGAAGAGCGGAAACAGCTCCTTGAAGTCGTCGGCCCGGAATTGCAATCCATCTACGACGACATGGGAATCGAGGTAGGACACGGAACATCCTTAGTCTTGAGTGTTGGAACAGTATCTGGAATTGCACTCGTAATGATCTCTCTTCATTTGCACCACATCAAGGTACTCCTCGTTGACATGCAATACGGCACCAACTGGGATCCTGACGTGGATCCGAGACTGGCCGAATTCTTCCTGGAGGAAATAAACGCTTCTCATAAACATTCCCGCGGATGTTTCCTGCTGGTAAGCCAGAAAACTAGAGAGAAAGAGAGAGAGAGAGAGAGAGAGAGAGAGAGAGAGAGAGAGAGAGAGAGAGAGAGAGAGAGAGAGAGTAGAGGCCGGAGGTTGAAATGGAGACGTGTAGGCTTCTTATAGCTCCTTATAGCTCGGATGCAAGTTAAGGAAGGAAATCACTCTTGGCTCTTATAGTTGCTGCTTGGGTCAGATTACAATGCAGGCTGGGTCCCGACATCGTTCCCCGAGGAAACTTTTCAAGCACTCCTGGGGCAGTGCTCCGCGCTCGAGGAGTACTACGAACACAATGGCCATTGTTACACCTTAAAAGCCACCAGGTAAAGACCTAGTTTGTTACTCTGAATGCTCTTGGTGGACGATAAGCGTTACCGCCTTGTTTCACGAGTGCCTCAAGCGTGCGTCTTCTTCGACAGCGAGGAGACGGCTCAGGTGGAGTGGCATTCCCGGGAGTCAAACTTGAGGAAGAGTCTTAGGATGGCAGCCGAAGCTGTAATTCTGCAGGATCCTGACAACGTTGGAGCAAGGAACGCGCTGAAGAGTACCGTGCATAGACAACTCGAGCATGGCCTAAGTACGATCGTTTGAAGGATTCTTCGATGACCGGGTATAGATATGGCTGGATGCTTTTAGGTCTCGACGAGGATGGGAATGGCATCATTACGGTGATACGTGAGTGGACGGGAGCCAGTGCACCTGCCGTTTCGCCGGAAGTTCAGTCCCTTAAGGCGAAAGTCGGTCAAGTGTTACCGGAGGAAAATGTTATTCGACTCGAAGTCGAGCACATGGCTGGCGGCTTCGATCCTGACAGTTTTGCTCATGACAATTATTTGACTAAAATGCGTCAGAGGATTTTGGAAAGAATTCAAACTCTAGTGAATGCATCGGTCGAGAGAGATCCGGAGATCAAAAGTAGGAAGAAGATGGTACAGGAGGTCTACGCCGAGAGTCTTGCTCATTTGGCCCTGCTAAGAGAAGTGGAACCGGTCCCCGAAGATGATCCTGCGGTACTTCGGGTGCGGCAGACCTTGATGTGCGGAAGGGATCAGAAACATGGTCCAGTCGTTATCTGGGGTCCTAAATGCTCTGGAAAATCCGGTATATTGGCCAGGATCTACCAGAGTGTTTCAGAGTGGTTCGGCGGTCCTACCTTGAGAGTGGTGAGACTCTGCACGTCTACACCGAGATCAGCTTACAGTCTCGAGCTCCTGAGGATCCTTTGCGAGCACATTGGATTCCTCTCGGGTAACAATGATGGTACCTTGCCTCGTGACGCATCCTTTGATCCACTTTATCTGAACAATTGGTTCAGTCAAATAATGCGTGGAATCGAGGAGAATCCCACAACTGAGCAACTGGTTGTCATGGTGGATGATCTTCACCGATTGCATCCTCTGGAATGCGATATTGTAGCTGCCCTTTCCTGGCTTCCATTGAATCTTCCACCAGGCATGCACTTCGTAGTCACCACTTCAGTCCCGCCGGAAGCTCTCAGACTGACGCCATTACAAAAGGAACGACTTAGGAGTAGCGAGATACTGATCGAACTTCCGGAAAGCAGAAGCAATATTCCAAACGTCGAAGGTGCCTTGGACAATCTTGAGAAACTTGTTGGCCCGAAAGCGGCCAACAGGGTCGGCTGCTTATTAGCCTGCACCGAATACGGACTCTCGGAAACCGAAATTCTCGAGCTAATAATGCCAACTGGTGGTGACGGACCGTTGCTGCTGAGCTCAGCTCAGTATAACTTCTCAACTTGGTGCCTGGTGAGGAGAACGCTGAGCCCTTGGCTGAAAGTTCGAGTTATGAGCGGCAGATTGATGTTCGGCTGGCGCTGGATCAGTGCGGATGCTGCGAGGAAGAGATACTTGAATACCCAAGATGCGTCTAGATCGAGTCACGCGGAAATAGCGAATATCTTCTTCTCCGAAGAGCGCGAGGAGAGCGAGGAAAAGTCTCCGGAAGATCCTGGCTCACCCCCTCCTAAGGAGACGCCTTTTCAGAGTGCGCCCCAATCTCAAGACATCACGTACACCCTCCGTCAGGTCGAGGAAGCCTGGCTTCATCTTCTACGAGCCGGCGACGTCGAGAGACTCAAGAGACTCGCTGTCTGCGCATTCGATTTCCTCCTCGCTGCTGTTCAGATGATATCCGTGAGCTACTTGCGATGCGTCCTGGAGCACGCCAGGAGGTATTTACTCGAGAGGGATTTGGAACTGGTGTATTATGCCGTGCGGAAGTCGAGCGACGTGCTGACGCGCGATCCGCTTCAATTGGGCGCTCAGTTGATTTGCTGGCTTAGACCAGTTGCCGAGGACGGTGGGGATTTGGTGAGAATACAAATCAATATTAATCAGACGTTTTTTCTTATATTTTCGAGAGCCTTCTTTAAAGATGAATTCGTTAACTGGATCGTATAGGTTAGCAGAATGGTAATGGCCGCCATGGCATGGTGCGATGGGTACACTGCTCCGTTACTTGTACCTTTGAACGGTTGGCTGCAGCCGCCCTTGCCGCTTCAGATTCGTGCCCTGGCTTGTCCACAGGGCGTGAGACTCGTCGAGGCTGCACCCTCCGGGCAACACGTCGTCGTGGTGCCTCCTCAGGGCGATGCACAACTATGGCACGTCATGTCGGGCCAGCTCGTTCACACGTTCAAAGGTGAGTGTCTTTTATCGATTTTCTTAATACCCAATAAATATCTAATGCGGCTAATGTATTTTCTTAACAGGACATTCCGGGCCAATATCCTGCGTTGCAGTTACCCAACAGTCTCAGTACCTTCTCACAGGGTCGGAGGACACTTCAATAATTGTCTGGGACATGAAGGAACTGACTTTGAAGCGTAGAATTTGCGAACACATCGCACCTATTTCGACACTAACACCGGCATTAAATAACTCGGTGATTGTCAGCGGTGGCGAAGACTCCAGGATCATTGCGACAAGTCTTCTCACCGGAGAAGTCCTGATGAAGGTGGATCATCACAGAGGCCCGGTAACGGCAGTGCGCGTGGATTCGGCGGGGGAAGTACTGGTCTCAGGATCATCCGACCGAACTGTCTGTCTTTGGTCCTTGGAGAGTTTCACTCTCTTGAATAGCATTCCTCTACCGTCGCCGGTGGCCATGTTGGATGTCTCGACCGATTCGGTCTTTCTTCTTGTCGCTTGCGAGGATCAAAAGCTCTACCTGCGATCCTTGGCTACGGGAACGGAAATCCATACGCTGCGAGGACATCAGGGACCTGTGAGGAGTATTTGCTTGGCCAAGGATTGCTGCAGAGCCATTGCTGGCGGTGTGGATGGCAGAGTCTCGGTATTCGACATGCATAGCGGCAGGCTCACTAGGACTTTGCCAGCCAATCCCTCAGCGGACGTGACTTCGGTAAAGGTTACGGAGAAGGATGACTTTTTGATCACCGCTGGGGGTGGTCGTGTAACTTATTGGAGTTTTCGTGGGGAGGAAGTACCCCCAAGGCCCTCGAAGCCGGGAGGGAAGCAGGAATCCCTTCAGCCTCATACAGCCCCTATCTCCTGCCTCGACGTCTCGAGGGATGGCGCCATGGCGGTTACAGGGGGCGTTGATTCCCTCGTTAATCTTTGGCAATTAAACACTCACGAACTCGTCTCTACCCTGGAGGGTCACATCGCGAGCGTAACTTGCGTCGCATTTTCTGCCTCCGGTCTATTCGCTGCGTCCGGATCCGAGGATAAGACAGTTCGCGTTTGGGGCCTGACGCTGGGTCTTGTGGTTGCCACCTTTCGCCATCAGACGCCCGTGACGGCGGTCACTGTCATGTTGGATGGCAGAAGGGTCGTTAGCTCCGACCGTGGTGGAGCCATCAGAGTGTGGGCCGCCGACAGTGGGACTTTGATTCAGTCGGTTTGCGGACCAGGTCGATGCTTCGCGGTGGCTTCCGATATGAGGTATACGCATCTCTTCGATCAATCGCTACTCAATAAGATAAATCACAACGAAACATCATTATAATTCGAATCTTTGTCTCGTTACAGATATACAGTCTGCGGATCTGGCGATAACCACGTACGGATAATAGGCCTGGGAGCTGGTCCGGAAGAAAAGCACCAGGTTTCACATTCCCAAGACATAACGTGCTTGGTAGTTACACCCGACTCGCAATCGCTAATCACCGGCTCGCGAGACATGAGTCTGAAAGTATGGCAATTGGCAGGCGGAAAGTTATCCCAAGTGCTGGTTGGTCACACGGACCACGTCACTTGCGTGGCTGTTGCAGTACTGGATAAATGCATTGTAGTTTCTGGTTCACGCGATGCCAACCTAATCGTATGGGATATTAATACCGGGGCGGATCTTCATACGCTCACTGGCCACCTAGGATACGTGACGTGCGTCAGGTTATCCGGCGACGGTACTTTGGCTATCTCTGGAAGCGAAGACAAAAGCCTGATAGTCTGGGATACTAAGAAGGGCACTGCTCTCAGCTCCATCATGCTTCACGTACCGGTACTCGGTGTCGAAATGTCCACGGACTGTTCAAGACTAGCGCTCCATTTACTTGAGCACAAATGTATGCCTATATTGTGTCTACATAACACACCGGCTCAGTACGTCAAGTTGCCAGCATACGTAGCGCCCAGAGATCTACGACCACCTGGACCCAATCGCCCAGCCAGACGATTGCTTAAGAAGGAAGTGTCCCTAGACACTTACACTTGGCAGCGTAAATACGGCCATCTTACTTCAGGTATTTAATCATATATTTCTATGAACTAACGATTCACCTTTCTCAATCTTTTTTAACTTTGAGAGGTATTTGACACAAGAGTGTTGTTTGACCTTGCTGCCAATCTAACATACGCAAACGCAATTATGGCTGGCTGTTCGCTGTAGTCTCTTTGGATGAATGACTTGTTTAGGAATTATGGTGGCGGCCGTAGAGGAACGATTAAAACGTCGATTCAGCGTGAGCGCTTCTATGGAGGAGATCAGCAAGGCAGGTTTGGCAGGATCTCAGCCGGGATTAGGCCCCGAACAGGCGGCCCTAGCCCAATCCCAACATTTCGATCAGCTGGAGGCTCTCTGGAACAAGCAATCACCTCCGCCGAGACCCAGAGGTCTTGGTCGAACTCTTTCTAAACAAAGTTCTCTTCAGGCAACCCGAATATCCGATTCCGATGAGGAAGGTAGGCGAGCCATGTCCTGCATCGCCTCCTAGATCCTTCAGTTATGTCAGCTACCTAATTTTCGACACAAAGAATCTCTTGATTACCTGCATTGCCCTTTTATTGGCTGCTGCATAGCACAGCACGGTAGATTTTTTTTTACTTTTAGAAAGTCCTCCTCATATTATTTTGTCAATATCGTATCCTTGAATGCAGTATCCATTGCGTACATACTTGGTGATCCGATCAACTTTTTTTCAATGCTATCTATTGCGTTACTTTAAAAGTGCCAGTTCTTCCACGTGACATTGCAGTACAGTTCCTTAGTTTTTCTATGAAGATAGTGTCACCTTTTTATTCACGTGTTATATCGTTCTCCATTCTCATTGGAATCTAGTTTTTTAGTTTTTCCAGTCGCACAGTAGAAACCACTCTGCATGCACAAACTTAAGTAAGTATAACTTGTGTTTTTATTATTTTGACATTTCTAACGATTAATTCTAACCGACTGACATTTCTAGAGAATGTAGTATTTGCTCAATTTGCATGCGCTTCCCAGTCTCAGTTAATGCGCTCTTCTGTTAATATCATTTGGAATATCGAATCGTCGTTTGGTTCATTTAAAGGAGTGATCTGTTCTAGATCTTCCAGGTTAATCGAAGTCATTGAAGATCCTTCGGTACTGCTAGAGCGCTTTTGCGTGGCATTGAAAACGATGAAGGAAGTGGTCGAGAACTCTCATCTAACGAAAAGATTCATCCTTCGACTGTAACCGATTCTAAAACTACAAAACTCCCATGTCATTACGTTCGGTGCAATAAATAAAATACAAATCTATCGCTATTGTCAACTCTGAATGATTTTCACTCCTGATTTTCTTTTTTGTATGATCAATTACGAATTACAAGGATGTTACAACATATGCACATTATTTATTCAGTTGGTCTAATCCATAATAAAATATTTACAATCCATCCACGATATTTTACAATGATAAAAAAGTTAAACGCTGTTCCAGCGTTGTAAATGTACACGTATAAAGTAAAAGCCTTATTTCTTAATTAGGTTTTGATAATAGTTCGCGAGAATCTGCCAGGCCTTAGGCGCCATGAAACCGTCTGGTGGACTTTCCCCGGATTTGGCCAATCCTGCGCAAAATAAAAAGAAGGTCAAAGTTAAAGCAATATCTGAGTAGTCATTCCTTATTCCTTGAAGGATACCAACCACGCATTCTTGTGCCGGATATGAAGTCAAAGTCTTGTTTACGTTCAGGTTCAAAGAAGGCCATCTTCTTGACTCTGGTATCGTAGGCCGCCACTCGAAATGGTATTATTTCAAGGGTCTGCAGTCCTGGCGCCATAGAGAGAACTCTAGCGCCGTGCGTAGCATCGTAGAGATTTCCATCGGGAGTCGCTGACTTATCAGGATGTGGCATTCCTGCAGGATCTCTGCCAACTATATAAAAGTTGGCACCAGCTGTCATTCGAGCTTTGGCATGCCACTGCACTTCGGTAGGACCCGCGTACATCATTGGGCTAGGGAATATGGCCAGGAGTGTGTCCTGATGAAGGACACCCTCTTCGAGAACAGCCTGATGTTGCTGTATCCTTACTGGTAGGGGAACATCATCATCCTTGGTCCAGCCACCGAGAGGATGAAGCAGAAGAATCGGTTTTTTGAAATTACGTTCTTCCAGCAGACGCCTCCTTGTATCCTGAAGATATAAATAATATTTCTTTAGAAACTCTCTATTTACCCGCTTAACATTGATATACCTGCATAAGAAGAGCGTGGCCATTGTGAATAGGATTTCTCAATTGGAAAGCAAAAACTGCATCCGCGCCCATTTCGCGACATTTTTGCCTTATCTCGTTCGGAGTCAATCTATATTGATCCAGACCATCGTTCCAGCGTATTCTCTCCAGGACTTCCAGTTCACCGCCAACCAGCCAGTCACCAGACTCGTGGATCATCTTAACGTAAGGATGACCCGGATTGTTGGTTCCGAATTGCCTGGAGCAACGCTCTTCCTTTCGATGAAAGTAGAATTCTGGATTACGCAGTATGGCAAGATTCCTGCCCTGGTATTTCAGCGACAGTGCCGATACACCGTCCAATCTTTCCTTGTCAGCAGTGCACACAGCAAGAACAATCGGAATGCTCTGATTGATTTCCTTTCCTTTTTCCACTAGAGAATTGAAATGCTGAGCCTGTCAAGAGCAGCAGGATATTATCCTGAATGGTTCGACTTCCGTTTTTTATATTCTCATTTAATACTCCGTCCAATCTTACCTGAAGATACTGATCCTCTCTCATGAATCCTTTCAGAGGAGCTGCCCAGCCTTCGGCCAGGACTTGAAGCCACTGAACGTCAACCTCATTGATCTCCACAGCCTGGAGGGACTCCGCCTCGGCCCTGGCACCGGTCGCTCGTTCCTCCGTCACGAAAAGTTCCCTAACTGGTTCCCCAGGCATGGGCAAACTTGGAATGATCCCGTGCTTCTCCAGGAACTCGATGACCATCGCCGTCGACTGGTCCACGCTGCAATTCTCAGTAGTGACTATCAGATCCGGATGCGCTGGCCTCTCGTAGCTCTGATCGATCCCAGTGAATCCTTTAATCGTACCCTGTCTGGCCTTCTTATAAAGTCCTTTAACGTCACGGGCCTCGCAAACGTTCAAGGGCGTGTCCACGAAGATCTCGAAGAAGGGAAGTGCCGCCTCCTTGTGAATTCGCTTTGCCATTTGTCTGTCTTCCTCGAAAGGTGACACAAAGCTGCACAGAGTGATGACTCCACTGTCGGCGAACAATTTAGCGACCTCAGCGACCCTGCGTATATTCTCCTCGCGATCCTCCTTGCTGAATCCCAAATTGCGATTCAGTCCTGTTCTGACGTTATCCCCGTCCAGGCCGTAGGCTGGAATTCCATGAGCTACCAAGAAAGCTTCTACTTCGAATGCGATTGATGTTTTTCCCGCTCCTGAAAGTCCCGTCAGCCACACGGTGCATCCTCGGAAACCCCTCACGGCCCCAATGGCCTGTCCCCTCTTCGCCCTGGAGACGTGGTGGGCCTGGGCCAAGACATTGGTCGCAACCTACAGGGATGTAGTAAAAGGAAAGACTCATAACTAACCATTAGGTCGTATCCCAAGGCGGTTGTTAGGTAGAGTCTAAATTCAGGAAAAGCTACAAATTTTAGTTGGGTACTCGTTTCACTTGGATACTCGTAAAAATCAAGTCGCTCAAGTGTTTAAACTCTTGTAGGGTTTGTAATAGTCGCTAAAGCATGCAAAGTTATCGATTTGTTTACCCCAGTCCTGTGTTTCGATAATGCAGGCCTTTTGACTCTCATCACTGTCACGTGTAATTTGAAATTAGGTTCGATTCCACTAGTCACACTTTTGACATATCGTATTGCGAGCACTGATTCTTTTATTAGCTTAGTTATTAGGTGTGATATCCCATGTTAATGATAATATCCCGTGTTATTTAATTTCGATAAAATTTAATCGGATAATAAGGTGAGAGCATCAGCCTTGACAGTGATCTTAAACGTTCCATACTTAATAAATTGTCACTGCTCCAAATACTATCGCGAAATTGATTGGTAAAATTATCTTCGGGTAAACCAAGAATCATATTAAATTAAATTTATTATTGTTATTCCGACGCGACAGTGGAATCATGGAAGAATTGAAAAGTGAACCGTTTGCGGCAAATTGTCACTGAAAACTGGTCTCCGGACGAAATGGCTACGGGAACGCCGGAGAAAGTGAAATGAAAGCTGCTTTCGTTGAATTGTTAGCAACCATCCGGACTAGTCTCTGTGGTAATCAAGGCTTTATAGTTTTGTGAATGTGACGATAATAATGCTCTGCCTCAAGAATTTTGTGATATGCTCGAAAATTTATTACAAGAGATTTTATATTTTTTCTTGATACTTTACATTGCCGTCTGTTCTCCAGCAATATGTGGATACTGTATCTCTGAACCTGTGTTCTAATAGCAATAGGGAAATATTGGAGTTTACGTGTTTCGTCATTAACGTATCGACACTACAGTCTTGGATACGACTCAGTTACCAGGTCATTAAACCGCGAGTAACGTGCAGTAGACTGGAAATTCTATATGGCCTGAAAAGATAATGTTCAAATAACAAGTTCAATTATTTTCAGTGTTTTTTAAAAATATCTATAGATTACATTGCGTCATAGATTCCCGTAATTTGATTATATGCGATCTAAAGTGTATAAATAATACATGGAGAGAAATTTGAAGCTAAAGATTAATTGACACATGTGTGCAATGTTCAACAGTTGTCAGTAAGGCATTTAATGGCACTAGAGATATCTTTGAGATGTATTAAAAACAGTTTTTCAATTTTTTAAAATCGATAGTAAGTTCACGAGTTCAACGCGAAAGATGGGGCATATTTGTATGTCCAAGGACAAGATAGTCGATCAAAGACAAAGCAGCTGCCCCAATTACGCGAAAAAGGTTATATTCTCAATTTGTTCCTGATCTTCAAGAATTGTCCCACACAAACGGTTTCCACGATTTAACCGATGGCCCAATCAACCGGAACCTGCTACATTAGTTTTTTCCTGACGCAATTCGTACACCCATCCATAGCGCGTGAGTTTCGAATAAATTAATAAAAATTTTGAGCAAAAAAGTTTGACGCGTGGCTTAGAGTGATTCTCATAGAAAATCAATATTGCTTCATCACCTTCCGCCGACTCACTTTATACGTCTCGCCGTTGGGGCTCAACTGTCTACGTATCATCGTGCGTTTCTCGACTTTCGCGTCTCTTGAAACTTCCGTCTCTTCGCCCTCCTTGCGCCTCCTGAATGCAGGACGTTCGCCGTTGACGACGTTGAGGACTTTGACCACGTTGACGACGTTTTGCCAATTTCCTGGGACTTCTGGCAAATTAAACGGGTCCTGCCCAGGGTGTCACTAAAGGATCGGTCCAACTGTCGCCCTCGACGAATTCTCCCTCAATATATCTCGAGGCATCATGGGGTGACCCCACCACTTCGTGAACGGGACACCGCTTCACGACGGCCACGACGGCCACGACGGCCATCACGATCTTTTTTCTAAGGCGACCCTGGACGCACGTTCGACATGAAAAACAGAAGGAAAAAGATCCCAAGGTTCCTGATATCGCGAAAGGTGTTTAGTATTATATTTCCTCTAAAATTCTGCTCCTGGTGCGTATGTTCTGTGTATTACTTTAAAAGACACTCTTATCTTCCTTTCAGATTCAGCTCCAAGCGATTGCAGGAGCCGGTGGACCTGGATATCCGGTTACTTCTGCAGGACCCAGAAAATGCAGAACCTCGAGAGCGCGAACCTCGACCTCTCGTCCCGGAAGTACCTTGCCTCGGGAACTCACTTCCGCTCGATAATTTTCCTAGGCTGATTCACAGGTAATCCCCTTCTATTCTTAATATTCTTCGAATTACTTATTATTACTTAGCTTGACTCTCCGATCTCATTCTGATTTTCCAAAGGCAACTACTGGCACACTTCTTAGCTATTCTGAAATTTTGAAAGTATTAAAAAAATATCAGTGCCCGGAATGATAACAAGTAATTAAGAGATTTCGTGGAAGAAGGCGCTACCGAGCATTGACAATGGTCTTTATCAGCGACAATTACTTTGGCTCTTTAAACTTGGAATAACAAATTATCCTTTTATCACTTTTGTTTCGCTCGCATTGCCAATTCTTTTACCATAGTATACTAGTGTTTACAGGTTTGTAACTTTTTTATTGTTATTACGCGGATTTCAATAATCTGCAAAAAAAACGCTACCTGTATTTCGTAATCGTGAGTCATTTTTGATTGTGCTTCTTATTATGGTTGGACTAGCACTCTCAATATTAGATACCTTACTGCCGTTGCTGGCGTCAGATTTCCTGTCCAACTATTTAAAATCCTAGCAATTGTAGCATGACTGTGAAATTCTTATTATTTCGTGCATTTCTGACAAAAACGGAAACCTTCGTATCTCGAATCCTTGGCCAAACGCGATTTCGTATCTGTCCGTTTAACGCTCCGTACCATATGGTAAGCTTGTATTACTACTTGCCCTTTTATCCATCCAGCAGACTGTTTCTTTAGTTTCTAATTGAACAGATACGCTGCATACCGAGGTATTTAATGTTTTACTTGTTAACCAGCGGCTGCTCGGTCGTTTCGTTTGCTCAACTCGCCAGACATTCAATTTTAACAAGTAAGTGCACTTTTCACAAATTATTATCTTGATTGCACCCCAGCAAACACATAGTCATGTTTACACGTCGACAATGGTAAAATGTCTTACTCGCAGATATAACAATTACGTATATCAAGTGTTTTATAACTATTGCATAATTGAGTAGTTCATTTTACCATTATTAAAATGTAATTGGCACTTTGTGTTCACTGGACGTTTTGCGTGCTCATCCTGCTCATAAGCAATATGTGCGCCTTAACAATGTTTTTACATAATAACAGATCATTATAACCGACGGTGATTAGTAATCACTATGATCAATTTATATTTCTTCCAAGTTGATAAAAATTATATAACAAGACCTTTTAATCGATATGGTCAAGGCGAACATTTTGGGAATATCTCAAAGAGACTGCATATGAATGATGTCTCACGATACGTATCGTTTTATTTAATAATTGTACACGATGAACTTTCAATAAAGATGAAAAATACATTAAAGACTATTATGTTACAAGAAATGAGTACGGAGCTACACAACGCTACGGTTTTAGGCGATATCAAAATCATGACGCTAAATCGTAGCGGCGACTCTGGAAGTAGGACTCTGTGATCGTCGCCTCCGTCGACAATGAGAATACCGTCGTGGCCGAGATAAACGTGAACACGAACGCGTGGCTTGGAGGACAGAGGTTTTTCCCTATTCAACGCTACTTCCCAAAACAATCTTTAGAAAGAGACGGTAACTATAGAACTCAAGAACTATTGAAAAAGCCTATTGTTGAAACATTTTTAAACCATTTCTAAGAAAGTGCAGTGCCAAATTGACACCCGTGTAGTATCTCAATTTTTATGAAATATTATTGGATCTTGATTTACTTTTAAAATTTATTCAAAATATAAAATTGAGGCTGAATAAAAATCTGGCAGAATATACGGAGTAGATAAAACTTGAATTGAAGTTGTAGAATATCGAAAGTAAATGACGTTCAAATTGAAATATTAATAAAT
>NW_014333732.1:0-15397 GCF_000341935.2 Cephus cinctus | reverse complement strand
AGTCAGCGCCATCTGTCGTGTAAAAAATGCGATGGACGTGCAAAGACGAGGACGAGGACGACGACGAGGACGACGACGAGGACGACGACGAGGACGACAACGACGACGACGACGACGACGACGACGAGGACGACGACGACGACGACGACGACGACGGAACTGAAATAAAACCATCTCGCTCGACATCTCAGTACGCCCTGATCTCATATATTAATGGTATTAAACGTGGTGGCAATCAATTCAGGACCCTCAATTCCTATATCAATAACTTTTTCTCATGTATAGGGGTTAATAAGATATTTCGTTCCAAACACAGGTATAAGAGTTGACTCAAGTAAAGAGTCTCGGCGAGCTGTGCCCTGTACAGCCGGTTGCCTGTACTTGGCGCGAGACTCGACCGAGTCTCTTGATGGATATCATAATATTATGATGTCGTTGACAAACATCAACATTATGCGAGACTCGTGAAAGGCAGAGTAGGAGAATAAGGAGAGCGTTTCGTGCATGGTGGGGGTAAGCTCTTATTCTAATTTACGGAGGCATTTATTTCAGGCACTGTACTCGGCTGGCCACTCGCTGGCTGAACACGAAATAAGTCACAATATATTGTTATAATCTCTCCCTGAAATACGCGGAATGTGGTTATGATTTACATCTGATTCGAGAAAGAACGATTGAGAATTATAAAGATTCAATAAATGTTGATTTAGAAAAGATAATTAGGATGGTTTGTTGGTCAGATTTGCCGGTGTTAAACGGTATGTCCATGCGTTATGTCGGCCCTGTCTTTGACTATTTTATTTTTTGCTACCGCACGCCAATTATATAGTTTTACAACAATACGGGTGCGTTGTCTGACTGAGCTGTTTGATTTAAATCTAATTTCGGTAAGTTAAAACACTCGGTTTCTATTGATTGCATAAATTTCGTTACTATGTCGACGCGAAATGTCAATTATTTCAGCAGATAAAGAATCGGAAGGAATAGGAAATAGGTGCCAGGGGACTTCCCAATCGATGTGAGGAGGATTGTTCTCTGAGTCTAATATGGTATCCTGGTATCCTGGTATGGATTGTTCCCTGAGTCTAATATGGTATCCTGAAACGAGATCGAAATTTAACTGAACGATCTGATTATTTCTTTACACGGGTATTCTTGATCCGTTTTTATATAAGATAAGTATTCTGGATATGAATGAATTGTTACGTGTACCTGATTGTGTACAAATGTACTCATAAGCTTACTCCAATGATTTCCCCAGCAGGGCCGAGACGTAATAATCTACAGGGTGAGGCGTTTATAGTGACCCAAGCAATTTTCTCCCAAACGAAGCGAGATACAAAAAAATGTTCGATACATTAGTTTCATGGCTTCGAGGGGGACACAAGATGGCGTCTTTCAATTTTTTCCTAAATCAAAGTATCAAGGTCATTTGAGGGTCAACTTTGGTTTTTCAAATGGGATGATGTATTTTTTGTTATGGAAATCAAAAGAGCATTCAATTCCAGGTCTCAAAGTATTGGTATGCTATGGTCTCAAAACTAAAGGATCATGGGATATTAATTGAAATAGAAAAAAAAATCGGTTTACTTTTTAATGGCGTATACGCTCCGGGAGTTTTTTCGATGAAATTTCACAACAAATGTTCGAAATGTTGGCCATTTACGTCGATGCATTCTTGATAACGTCGAATGTAAGAACGTTGCACTTCTCAAAGTACTGGTATGCTATGGTGTCAAAACTAAAGGATCATGGGATATTAATTGAAATAGAAAAAAAAAATCGGTTTACTTTTTAATGGCGCATACGTTGCGGGGGGTTCTTTCGATGAAATTTAACAAGTTAACCGCGACAATATGCATTACTGGGCTACGGAAAATCCGAGGTGCTTGCGGCAAGTGGAAAATCAACGGCCGTGGGCTCTAAATTTTTGGTGTGGTGTTTACCGAAACTGTATAGTTAGACCGTACTTCCTTGAAGATACACTCACCGGACAGAAGTACAAGGACTTTTTGGATCAAGTGCTTCCAACATTGCCCGAAGACATACCACTTCTGGAACGATCCAATATGTGGTATCAACATGATGGATGTCCAGCTCACTTTTCGCTTCAAGCTCGTGAAATATTGGATCGAGATTATGCCGATCGCTGGATAGGACGTCGAGGACCTGTTCATTGGCCTACCCGTTCTCCGGACCTGACGTCTCCAGATTTTTTTTCTGGGGATACATAAAAGAAAAAGTTTACAAGAAAGTACCGACGACATGTGACAACATGCGCCAGCGCCTCATTGATGCCTCTGCCAATATCGAGGATGACACTCTATTGGCAGTGCAACGTTCTTACATTCGACGTTATCAAAAATGCATCGAAGTAAATGGCCAACATTTCGAACATTTGTTGTGAAATTTCATCGAAAGAACCCCCCGCAACGTATGCGCCATTAAAAAGTAAACCGATTTTTTTTTTCTATTTCAATTAATATCCCATGATCCTTTAGTTTTGACACCATAGCATACCAGTACTTTGAGACCTGGAATTGAATGTTCTTCTGATTTCCATAACAAAAAATACACCATCCCATTTGAAAAACCAAAGTTAACCCTCAAATGACCTTGATACGTTGATTTAGGAAAAAATTGAAAGACGTCATCTTGTGTCCCCCTCGAAGCCATGAAACTAATGTATCGATCATTTTTTTGTATCTCGCTTTGTTTGGGAGAAAATTGCCTGGGTCACTATAAACGCCTCACCCTGTATATGAAATAAATATTCTGTCTTGGAGATTTAGATATAAAAACACGTTGCATAATAACAGTATGTAACTAGCAACAAAATACATAGGGACGTGTTCTGGCTTTAGCGTTGCTGAACTGCAATGTTACCATGCAAATGGATAACAGTGGGGATCGGTTGCCGAATAACTCCGACGGGAACAGTGCCGTGCGAAAGAAGACCGCGCTCAGGATTCTACTGTACTGTTATCGGGATACCTAATGCATTTTTAATAATTGCATTGTCAGCAGCATCTAAGTACCTACTAAATGAGCTAGCTGATTATTGAATAATTCATAAATGCAGTCGAACGTTACACGATACATACGTCTCGTTTTGCAATAACAAATACTTCATTTATATCCCATGAAATTGATAGAAAATAATGATTTTAAGTGTCATTTTCAGGTTCACATTTCATATTACAATAGAATTATAATTTAAATTAATTAAAATAATATAAATAAAAATTTCTTGTAACATTTGAAAAACTATCTGTTTACTAACACTGCGATTGGCTTTTTCCCTCGGGATGATCTTCTGGGACGACTCGGACGCCAGACCACGACTTCCAGTCATCAGATAAGTACTGTTTTTATTATAACTGTTTAGATACTAGTTTTCCTGGGACTAATAAACGATGCAACTATATTTAAATTGTTTTAAGTTATTTCATTTACATTGTGACAGGATTTCGGTAAGGTAGGCTCGACGTCACGCGAGACGTCCCGAAAGATCCTAGAACAATAACTAAAAACCCTAGAGCGCAGGCGCGAAGAATCGACTACCGAAAGACCGGCCGCCGTAGATCGCAGCGAACAATAGAGACTCTTCTCTGGAACGTGCGAGAGAACACATTAGCGCTTGACCGTTCCTGCACGTTGTACGTGTATGTATCGTGGACTAACCGTGAAGCCATATACAAGAGATTGGTCTTTTATATTTACTGTGGTCTATGTTAATATTATAAAAGTAAAAATTTATAAGAATTAATAGTCGTGAAGCAGATAGTGCGCTTTATCCGTGTAAATTATTGTGAACCAAGGACCGAGTGTCGAACTTTTGTCTACCGAGGAATACCGTTGATCTGCGCAGTCCCACCAGCGAGCGAGCTGTCTTTGTACCGAGTCATAAAATAAACTGTAAGTAAATCTGTGATACATAACACCTCTTATTTCTGCAATTTCCTGGGGTCACCGAACGGAACCCTTCCGGTGGTAATTTTGCTAGCCGGTGCATTTCGAACATCGCTAAATAATTAGTTATTGGTCTATAAAACCAATTGGCGCCCAACATATTTATCGAATTTATCCTGAGCCTCGGCAGCCCTTGATCCAGGCCGCGCTAGGATAAGGCCTCTTATGGATCAAAACCGTGAAAATAAAATTTATAAAATATAAAAAAGAGGTCTATCTCTACATTTCGAAATTTAATAGCATCCCCCTGGAACTGTGTACCATATATGTATATGGGTTGTGTGGTGTGTTGTAAACCATAATATAGATTTGGAAACGCGCCTACGTCAGAAGCGACGGAATGGCCACGCTGCGACGCAGCACATTCCACTCGCCAATATTATGAAACAAAGGATACACATCACCGACACCATGGCGAAATATAGAAACAATCCTTGGTTATTGTATCTCTAAAAATTCCATAATTAAGGTTGTTGAGATATGAGTAATTTTGTATGCTACAATTCTAAGTTATGGTTCGAGTATAGGATCTGAATATAGCTTGTACGGGAGTATGCGCACGCATCCCCAGGTGAGAGAGAACAATGCGTACGGTAGTCATACGCGACTATAGATAAGTACTATAGAGAAAAAGAGCGTCTATGGCACCTGAAGAGAGCCGACGCAACGTGGATAAGAATCCGATAACTGAGATGTAATCAAGAAGGATATTACAATAAATATACTCTAATATTATAAATAAATATATCTGTGAAACCGCAAGATAATTATTTCGGTGATCCCGACTACATTTATTTCAACAAAGATATAAAAAGCGGAAGGCCTGTCGGCACGTCAGACAAAGTAGAGGACTACGAGTGAAGTGTTACTACGGTAACTTAGTCGAAGTACTAACCTCCAGCCTCGTGATTTCGTATTCACCACGTTTACGGTTTATTTCTAATAGTGTATTCTAACGTAACTTATTTTGTTTCAAATAAATCTTTTACTTGTTATCTAGAGTTAAGTTCCACCTTTTTACTCGGGCAACGAATCCCAAAGTACCTGACTCCCGAAAACCCTTTCCGGCAGTCAAATCCGTGAATCCAGTGTTGGGCTTACAACAGGTGTCTTGGTTCAAAATGGTCTCCCGATCCATACGTCTTGGGTAGTTTGTATATAATCAATAACTAAGTTGTTCCATTGGCCCTCAGTGCTGTCCATCTTTTTTATAATAGTTACGATAACCCAACAAACGCATGAAATCGTTTTATTTTTGTAAGTTAGGAGACAATATATACAAATCATACGCTTCACTTGTACATACCTCCAAGGTATTTAAACGTTTTAACATGTTTAACAGTAATCAAAATCAGAAACAAAACACTTTGTAGTTATAATAAGAAACTTTGCCTTCACTATCAACAATGCAATACTTTTATAAAAGTTTTCCTCCGTTTGAAGAAAGTTGTGGTTAACAATGACGATCGTCTTGACACTTATTCTTTAGCTTTCTTTCTTATTTCAATTGTTGAAGTATTATCAAACATCCACCACATATAAAAAGTTTCTTAAGTGCCCTAATGTCGAAGTTTTATACACGTGTACTTAATATTTATTTAAGTTACCACAGCTGGTCGCTAAAAGATCCTAGATACTCATTAGTCAGAGAGCGTGAAAACCATAAATTAGTCAATTTTCACGTGAATATATCATTCAAACGAACTAGATGCACTTTCCTACCGACATAGCAATTCTTTACATTGCAGTATGATAATGAATAATTAAAAAATAGAAGAATAAATCGCTCCATTCCAAATAAATTACTGCATCATTTTTAATCATTATAATATTGTAATGGCAAAATTGTTATGCTTACAAAAAGGTGTGGTAATTAAAACTTTTGTGTCTTCACAGTCTGTCATTCTAATTAAGTTTCTAGGCCCTCCATTAATACCTATTCCCGTTCAATAACAAGGATAATATATTGCGTTCGACTAATATATCTTACGTCTTAGAATCAGCCTTATCATATAGGACTGTAAAAATACTAACTACCTGTATTAAGAGCCCACGTTTGGTGCTACATGTGACTTTCTAATTTCATTCTCTTTAGAATGCGGGGTTATGTAGATAGTAAACGATAATAGCATTCATAAATTAAAAAGCACATGTATCTGTAAAAGTGAGGACTGAATACAAGCTTATTTATTTATTGACATTCTGTCGAGTTTCTCGCTTAAAGCTATTAGCTAATTCTTATTCAGTAAAATATTTTAATTGAATAGAATTTATCGAATGCTTATCGGGTGTATTCATAGTTTATGCAAGAAAATGAAAACTTTATAATATTTTTACTTTCTTGAGCAACTTATATATAATACAAATAAAGAGATGTTGTCGACTAGGCGAGTCTTTATTTCATTATGTATTATGCGAGCCATTAATAACTTGTTAAAAAGTTTGTAAAGTAAAGCGATCCTTAACGCCTTAAGCGGCAAAGAAATTTCATCGTTTCTGCCTCAAGCGGCAGGAACAAATCATCGGCTTTCGATTTGGATGAAACATAGTTCATTAAGGTTGTTTTTATTCAAATGTACAATAAGGGTGATAAGCAGCGATTCAAAAATATTTAATGATTCATGCTGGGATAAGTAATCAGGCGACCCCTGAATCTCCGGAACATATGACCTAACTTTTATTTTAACGGTCTTGCCTAATTCCTATCCCCGGTCCAGCGATACGCATTCGTTTTTTGCGCACCATATTGGACCGTTTGAACTTTTTTAAATTTTTTCCGTCACTTCGTATTTGAAAAACTGTGAAATAGGAAGTTCAAAAAAAAAAATCTGGTAAGTTATATGACTTTTAGAATTTTCGAGCCGCCATATTTAATCCGCCATTTCCATTTCTTCATTTTTAGGAAACCCCGAAGTACCGAGTTACATTCTAATTAAGACTCTTCTTGTATTTTCGTCCGGCATATTCATTCTGCGTTTTCTAATTTCTGGATTTCGAGTTCAGATTCGCAATCAGCGATCTTGACAACTCCCTGGTACCGAATTTCATCCAAATGAAGTCACTTTTTGCATTTTGATCCGCTATATTAGAATCATTTTGAATATTAAATTGGTTACTCTAAATTCGCATTCAGCGACCCAACAAACCTCAGGGTACCAAATTAGGCAAAAATTGTTTAAGTCATTGGCAAAATGAACGATGTTCGTATTATGGCGTCAAAGCCGCTCAAGCCGTTAATACAATATACATATATATCTATTTTTTTACTAGACAGTGTATGATAGGATTTTGAAAAACTGATATTGATTTAAACAAGTTAGATTCTGGATAAAACAATATACATTATTTCCAAACAAGTTTGTTACCTGATTCGAATCAGACAATAAAAGAAAAGAAAAATTGAAGAAGAAATATAAAAACCGTTAATAAATTCACTAAAATTTAACTGTACATTGTATATCTGATTATAACTTTTTTTACTTTCTAACACCTTAGACCCAGCGATTTTAATTTATTTATTGTCAGCCCATTGGCCAACCATCAGTCGTCACTGAGACTTCATTGATACCAGCTTTCGAGATCGAGCTCTTGCCTCTGTACGTGTATTCGTATATTCAAACCATAGCACATTTGGTATTAGAGTTGTATCACGTAAGAGTAAATACTCTGACATCCGCCTAAAAAATAAAGTAACAAGTTTCGTTTGATATATTTTGAACTATGATGGCGTATTACACATATAGAATATTATAAAACAATTGCCCATTAATGTATTATTCGTTTAATTAAAATCAAACATTCGAAGTTTCTAGAAAAAATACCATAAAGATCAGTATTCAAATATTGATTGCAATATCACAATACAGCCGACTCTCTCTATGTGGGCACTCTTTAAGAGACTATTTCGGTTTATAGCTTTGCTTTCCCCCAACAAAACCGAAGAGGAGAAAATCATTCAGATTTTTTTTATGCGCGATACTGGAAGATTTACGTACGAGTAGAGGCATTAATCTTTTGAGGATTGAAGTCTTTATGAATGCTCTCCGCTCATATTGCAGAAACTATTGGTCCAATTTTCATAAAACTTCGTACATGCATAAGAGATTTTATTTTCCAGCTTGTGAATTTAATATGACCAACTTTGAAATGTTAAAAATGCCAATATCATTCTGTTTTTAAGAAACTCATGTTATTTCAAGGTTGATTATATTGAGTCCGTCATCTTGAAATTTTTACTTCAGAATCAGAATTAGCACCGAAAATCCCTATAATACGAGTTTCATAAATATTGAATGATATTTGCATTTTTATAATTTCAAGTTCGGCTATGTTTAATCCTCCATTTTATATCACAGAATTTTAGAATTTGAAAGTCATATTCGGATTCAGAGACCCCAAAAACCTGTAAAACATAAACTTTCCCATGATTCATTGTTTGAGCAGCCCCCCTGTTCTCAAAGGGTTGAGATTTTGGGAATTTTATTACGCCTTATAAAGAGAGTCTTCTGTAAATAATATGAATAAATTTTAACAGCTTTCATTACAGATACACTAATATTCTTGAACAGCAAAATGGGCAATATAATAATTATAGAATTTAATAATTATATACACTTACCATGAAACTATCATAGGAAAAAATGGCGTTAGAACCAAATGAGTGAAAATGAACCATGTGATCCCCAAAACTATACCTACTATTGTACCACAAACAACTTGAGTTATTGTGTGATACATTAAGTATACTCTACTATAGGTTACCAAGGAAGCCAGAATCACGCATCCCGCTATTATCGATATCCGCCAAAACCTTTCTGATACTGTTGAATTATTGCTGTAGTGTAACCTGCAAGCATAACAACACAATAACTAATAGTTTTTTAAATAAAATTTAGTATTAGTAAAATTGAGACTACAAAATATTTTGCGGAAAAATTAAACGAAACGTTTGGTTTAAAAAAAAGTATAATGCTTCACAGATAATCACATCCGTTGTAACCAATTTATGCACTATAATATTTATGCAAATCAGTGAATTTTTTACATGGGAATTATTATTCTTTAAGCCATTTTCACAAACTATAACATTTAAATCGATTTAGTATAAATTGATTTACGCCGAAATAGGATCACTGCTTATTTGCTAAAGTTATTGAATTATTTAAAGTCCCCATCAACACCTCAATTTTGTAGTATCTGAATTGATAAAAAAAAAGAGAATTTTGAGATTGTAAAAATCAAGTGCTGCAGTCATGAATATTACCTTATGCATATGAAAAGCGTTACATATGCAGCAAAAAACCACATAGTTTGAGCATGGGTAGATGGCATGCCATATTCAGTATAGAGAGAATCTCTTTTCATTGGTCTTGCCTCACAGATAGTATGTTTTAACAGCAAGTTTACTGCTTCATTAATTACAATACCACCAAAAAATGTAATCTGTAACACATCATTTAATTTCTTAACATATAATGTAGATACAACGAATTTTTTAAGATTTCTAGTATTGAGTGTATATTACTCACTGTATGCAAATCTCTTCTAAAAAGAACCAGCGTAACAAAACCAGTTATTATAGCCAAGGGTGTTAAACTTATTAACGCCAAGACCTTACCAACAGAGTCTCCTGAAAAAAAAGCATAAGATCGTTCTATCTTAGTTACAGAAAAATTGCATGTATTATTAAATGTCTATATACTGCTTTAATTAGTCATTCTTAACAAACAGGTTAATATTTTATTTTAGAAATGCGTGCGTGTCGCAGGACCAAGATCCTACATACAGGTCTTACAACTCCAGCAGTAGGAGTAGTCTTCTAAAAAAAAGCACTACTCGCTTTGCCTCGTGGCCACAAAAGCCGTTGTGGTCGAGCAATTCTGTTTCTATGTCTGTCCCATAGCTGGCTGTGACTACGGGATGAAATAAGCCGTGCTTTTCAAAGACGACACCATCCACCACTGAAATTTGGGCGAACTGCAAGACCTGTATGTATACAATATAATTTTTCCTGCTTGTATGACGTGGCGCCTTAGTGGTGGAATTTGTGATCCTGTTGCTTGAGCATTTTTCGTCTGTCTCCCTCTCTCTCTCTCACTCTCGCTCTCTCTCGCTCTTTTTCTCCCTCCCTCCCTCCCCCCTCCCCCCTCTCTCTCTCTCTCACACACACACGCGCGCGCGCGCGCGCTCTCTTTACCGAAAGAAACGTGTTACATCCAGCTCTTCAATTTTAACCCAAATGAAGTGGGTTTTTGAGTGTACCTGAAACTAAATGGGTGTACAATTTGTGTATAAAGTATGTGAGAATCAAGTGAATAACCTATCAGGGAGGAAAGTGATAAACTTTGTGCGAAATACAAGAAAATCGTTAAAAAAAGTTGAGTGATAGCAGTGAAGACAGGTGCCATATTCTGGCCACGTCATCGAGATTGCCGTGATAATGTGGCGAATAATATAAATACTGTCCTGAATTCAATATGAGTACGCGGTTGGTATAAACTGGCAGCCCAAGCGGGTTGCATGAAAATATTTGCAGAGGATGCAAGAAGGAAATATTAAAAGAGATAACTAAATGCATTCCATGCGACAAAATCTTTCACCCGAGTTGCCATAAACTGCACAAGAAGTACAACATCGATGACGAATTAATACCCTGTGTAGGGGCCACAGAAACCATATTATTAATGGAAAAGAAGAAAGTAGGAGCGAGTAGTAGCAAAGAGAGGAAACAATCTACAGAGGAGAAGATACCTTCTCTGGATGAGAAGCTTGATAAAAATGTGGAAATTGCAAGTGACATGAGACACAATATGGTGGCAAAAAGAGATATTAAAAAACTCATTACAGAGATTGTTAAAGGAAAAATTGAGGAAATAAAACAGAAAGTTATTTATTGGAAAGATATGGAATTAGAGACACTAGTTAGAAAAACTGTTAGTGAGGAAGTAAATAAAATGAAAAAAGATCTAGTGAACTTTGTGCTACAAAACATTCAAGTTGTACAAAGTCAACCAAAGAGTCAGTCTAGGAACAAGAAAATGAGACCACAAAGAAACAAGTAAAAGAAAGAATCGATATCAAGAGCATGCATATTGGAGTCACAAAAGCAAAGAAGGGTAGACATGGTGCGGTCATACTGGGAAGCAGCACAAAAAGTGAAATTCAAACCTAAAGAATACGATGGAACAGAGATTAGGGGGCAAATTCAATGTGAGCGCGCCTAGGCAGAAGAAGCATAAGATAAGAATAATTGGGATAGATACAGAAGAGATGGAAATGAGTGATAGCCAAATAATAGAAACAATAAAAACTCCAAATGGCATGAATGCGTCCCATATGAAAATAATCAAGAAGATAGGAAAAATTGGAAGAGTGGGAAAGCAAAATGATAGAAGAAACACGGAAGGTACGGTGATACTTGAAGTAGATACCGAAACGCACAACAAAATAATCGAGAAGAGAAACTCAATTTGGGATGGAAAAATTGCCCAGTTCAAGATTTCGTAGGTGTTAAAAGATGTTTTAAATGTTGGGGATACAATCACATTGCGAAGTATTGCAAACGAGAAGAGGAGTATCAGCACTGTGCGGGTAAGCACAAAGGCAGTGAATGCAAAGAAACAAAGAAGAGATGCGTAAACTGTATATTTAAGATACAAAAGTATCATGTGTCGATAAGCGATGAACATGATAAACTTGACAGAGAATGTCCCACGTTTAAGAGGATGATGGAAAAAGAGAGGAAGAGAACAGAACACCACGTTGATGAATATCAATTAAGGTGTAGAAGAGAAGTACTAATGTGCACAAATGTGCAATGCTTACTGATACATAAGGACGAAATTGAAGAACAAGTTCTTAAGAAGATGAGGTCTATGTTCTTGGCCTTGACGGAAACGAGGCTAACAGAAGACATTACGGAGGCTTAAATAAAAGTGGCGGGATATAGTATAGTAAAATGTGACTCTAAAAATAGGAGAACAGGTGGGGTATTAATATATACAAGAAATGATGTAAAGGTTCAGTTATTACAAACTAAGAAAATAGTGGGGAACTGTTGGTACGTAGCCATAGAAGTAAGGGATCCAGCTTATAAAGGTGTGATAGCTGTTATCTATCATTCGCCGAGTACATCAGATGCAGAATTTATTAAATTTATAGAAGAAGTAGTTGAAGAAATTATTGTTAAAGGGGAATGTATAATAGTTGGGGATTTTAATATAGATATGAAAAGTGGATTATATTATGTAAGAAAATTGCAAGTAATGATAAAAGAATTAGGGATGAAACAATACGTACAAGAGACAACAAGAGTCACATGTCTTTGCCAATATGGACATAGAGGTACAGGTCCAACATATACCAAAAATAACGGACCACTCGTGGATACAAGTCACTCTCAAGGTAACGCACGTAGAAACGGGAGGAAAAGAGTTCATAGCGAGGGACTGTAGTAATTACTCTGAGCTACAATACAAGATAGCATTAGGTGATATTATAAAAATGAATGAAGTGCGAAGTGGAGACGTACATGCTAAAGCAAATAGGTTAATCAGTAACATGATTAAAGCCTTAGATTAGGTTGCACCTCGGAAGAAATTTAAAACACCTAGTAAATGGGCAAGTAAGAAATGTATTCTGAAGAACTAAGAAAAGTAGCAGCGGCAAGAGATAAGACATATATCAAAACACGATATGAAAAAACGGAGGAGAAATGGTCAGAATATAGAGCAGAGAGAAATAATTTAGTAAAACTAATAAGAAAAACGAAAAAGGATTATTACGAGAAGGTGATAGATGAAAATAGAGGGAATTCTACAAAAATGTGGAAATCTCTTAAAGACATCCTGAAGGGAGTGAATGTAGACAAAAACGAAGTAGTGGACTTGGACTTAGAGCTTGATGCAACAAAACTCGAGTCAAATATAAATGTAGCTGATAAATCTAACATGTTCTCTGTAAATAGCATAGACAAAATAGTTAAATCTATAGAAACGGGAGTAGACACAAACAGTAATATAGCGTATGAAAATGAACAATGGCTCGATGAATTCAAACCCATCGATATAGTGGAACTACAGAAGATAATAAGTTAATTACCAATAAAAAAAGGAACGGAAGAAGGAATATCCAGTAGTATATTAAAAACAGTTAGGGAAATTATTCAAGATGATTTTATGGACATTATTAACACCTCATTTAAGGAAGGACAATGTCCACGTCACTGGAAATCGTCTACCATAATACTGATACCGAAAGTACAGAAACCAAAAAACGGTAGTGACTTCAGGCCAATCAACATGTTGCCGATATACGAAAAAGTACTATGATCGGTACGGTATGATCCAGTGCGATGTCTTATGCTGTCTCGGCTTCCCGCTTGATTCGGGAGCCGTCAGCTGCGGGGTGGAGGCGCCTGATGACATAGTGCGTCTCCACGCTCCCTCGCGGGACTGGCGGCGACTTCCTTCGAGCGAGGCTGCGACTGATGGTCTGTCTGGGCGTGGCTGCTCTTTTCTCCCTCGGCGAAACGTTGGTGGTGGTGGTGGCCGGATACGAAATGCATGAAATAGTTGTACGTAACAAAAATAATTAATCTTAAGTGATTCTAATACAATCTTGGACCCTGGAGTTCTTGGCCGGTACCTTTCGCGACTCTCCCGAGGGACGGTAATGCGTCCCGTATTTAAAACACGCTAGTTCTACACTCGGGACCTTGCGACGTGAATTTTAACGTCACAATATATATGTGTTATACCTATATTGCCCAAAAGCAGTCGTTTGGACTGCTTGGGAAATTTTAAATAATCAAATGACTCTTATTATTGAATTGGGTAAATTTGTTATATGACCAGTTCGGCTCTATATTGAAATAACAGTTTTAATTTTTTTTTTCGATTATTGTCACATGATAACATACAAGTACATGACAAATTGTCGATTTGGGCGTATACTTGATAAGTTGCAGTTGCTCAATAAGCTAAAGTAGTACTTGTTATTTGAATCTTTATGCAGTGATACTTGTTCTAACAAGTTCTTTATTTTACTTCATTTGCGCCCTAAATTCATGAAAGAAATGTCGAATAGAAGTGAGTTATTGGAAATAATATAAAAAATATTAAAGATTAATTTTAAATAAATTTCTTTACACATTAGTTATTCTTTCACAATGCAGTCATTTTGACTGCTTTGGGCAATATAGTATAGGTATATACTAAGTTTCAGTCTTTCTAGTGTTAAATGGTTAGAGATATAGACAAAAGACACCAAAAAGTTCAATTTAATAATTTATGGTCTAAAAAAGTGGAAACAAAGTATGGGGTACCACAAGGTTCAGTATTAGGTCCGTTGCTGTTTATCATATACATGAATGATATAATAAATTTAGCAACGGAAGATTGTAGCATAAAACTGTTTGCTGACGATACGATGGTATACGTGCAAGGGTACAGTACAGAAGAGGTAGAAGGCAAAATGAACCTGGCATTCCAAAGGATAGAAAACTGGTTGAACGTTAATAAGATAAAATTAAATACGGACAAGACGAAATATATGGTGGTAAGAGGAATACAAAAGAAAAAGGGTAGGGACATGAATCTAGTAAGTGTGGGAGGAAAAAGTATGGAAAGAGTCGCAGTCATGAAATATCTAGGCATTATGATAGATGAAAAAATACAGCTCAAGGAGTATGTAGCGTATATACGTAAAAAAATTGCAAAGAAGACGAGCTTCCTTAACAGGATAAGATCTTATCTAATACCATACACGAGATGCATGGTATATAAAACTATGATAGCGCAACATTTTGAATACAGCGCAACTTTACTACAAGGCACAGGCAATACAGAAATGCTTAGTCTTCAAAAAGCGCAAAGTAGAGCGATGCGAGTGATACTACAACGTAGAAGTGATACGAGGATTTCAGATATGTTAGGAACGTTGCAATTCCTGTCTGTGAAACAGAGAATCCATTACAATGCTAGTATATTTATATATAAGTGTGTGAACGATATATTGCCTGATAACTTAAGTAGTAATATGAGGCCAACGGGTAATGGCAATACCAGACTAACATGGCAACTCATAATATAAATATTCCTTTTCGAAAAACGAAGAGTGCGCAGAAAAGTGAATACTACCATGGAATCCAAATTTTTAACTCGCTACCAACGTCCGTAAAACAATGTACAACGTTATGAACTTTCCAAAAAAACCTAAGAGAATATATTGTAGAGAATCAAGAGACTCGGTCGAGTCTCGCGCCAAGTACAGTCAACCGGCTGTACAGGGCGCAGCGCGCCAAGACTCTTTACTCGAGTCAACTCCTTATACCTGTGTTTGGAACGAAATATCTTATGAACCGCTATATGTCAGGAAAAAAGTTATTGATACATTCACTATAGGAATTGAAGGTTCTGACGCGATT
>NW_014333731.1:3847-9684 GCF_000341935.2 Cephus cinctus | reverse complement strand
TAAAACAGGCAAACGTAACCGTAACCTGAATTGAAAACCGATAAAACCCGAAAAAAATTAGGAACCAGAACCATAACCTTTAACCGAAATTTTTGAATCGTTATAACCCAAATCGTAACCGGCAACCAAAATTATTGAAATGGAACACCGAAACCAAAAGTGGGAACCGGTATGAAATGTTTAAAAAAAGTTTCAATTTGTAAAAAATTACAATTTGTAAGAAATTGCTATTCCTCAGTGGTCTCGCCTCATTTTTCGAACATATCTATTGCGCCTCGGAGCACGCGAGCACGGTTACATGAACAGGCCTTATGAGTACATTATATGACATTCATACAAGTTTACGAAGGATTAATCAATCACGTTGGGTTATTCTTTTTAAACCTTACACGGGATTGGGTAATCTTTTCTAAATAGTACTATAGGTATAATTATTTCTTTGTTTATCTCTATGTAATCGAAGGAGACACAACCATGCTGGTGCACTGATAGTGAATTTCGGACGTATCTATTATAGAATGGCATTTATGGATGAACAACTTGGATCATTGAGAAATCTATAATAGTATAAAGTAGAACTTTCTACAGTACCATGGACATGGCCATTAACATTTACGGAAATGTAACCTAAAAGGTTCAGGGCTTTTCCCACCGAAAGCAGCAAGCAGTGCCCAATGAGCAGATGGTTCACTTCGTAACGATATAATCAATTGCAAAGCATCTTTTCCATTGATCGTTGACTGCTGCTCATTGGTTTGGTGTGAATGAAGCCTTATATGATCAGTTTTCTATTAGAAAGATTGAGAAACACAGCCTAATTGATAACCGATAATCGAAAATCAAAAAGAAAGAAACGAAACCGTAACCTGAAACCGAAATTTAGGTCTTTACCAAAGCAAACACCGTAACCGAACCGATAACTCTTTCGGTTGCGGTCCTTACATCAGAAACATAAATTTTTATCTTTTGGCGATATTTTTCCGACGGTCCGAATTTCTACTGCTGCGTGCATAGTTATTGAACCATTGTGCTCAATTTTCTGTGCACAGTTTTAGGCCGTTAACAATAAATTGTGCACAGTTCATCCATTTGAGGGCAGTCTGTCATTGAACTTTTATCCCGCGCGCAGTTGGAGTTCACGCAGCGTGTGAAACGTATCAATAGGCGCTGCATCCATGTTTATTTCTGGTGGCCAGTTTCTCACGTCGTCCCCTAGAAAGTGTTCACCGAAAGCGTTTCTTGCTGACTAGCCACCCTTTGGGTTGTTCAATTTTTAATCCTGTGCTATTCCACGAAGAGAATTTTCTAATAAATATTACCCTTAATTGTACAGTATAAATTACCAATGTAAATAGTTTTTATCGTCATCGTGGCAATTTCTACCTACACAACATATTAAAAATCATAGATGAAATTCATTAGGATGTGGTGGTTTAATTTCCTTTTTTTAGAAAAGAAATTCCTGTGATTGTTGGGAAAAAATAAAGACTGCACTAATGGAACAAAGCGGATAAGAAACGCGACGTGAAGGTGAAAAGACGTGAACATTTGAGGCAGGGCAGCACTCAGGCCCTGATAAGTCGTGCGTGCCTCTAAAACCTCAAACTTTTCGAAGGTAACCGACCGTTTATCACCAGAGTTAGTTAAAAACCTTCCAGCTGGGACGTCCAACGACCGACGCTGCCTTCACCACCGTCCAGGAATCGACGTGACCTCCTCGTCCTGCCACGGGGCCGCGAGAAAATTCACGACGGGCCCAAGCCAACAGCTTTGGTCAACTTTGGGTCTTGGCTGTGATCCTCACCGCACTATATCCCTTTAGCGATCATTGCTTCCTATAGTTCGATTATTTGTCATCGTTCAATCAACGCCGAAATAATGTAATTATTGGTGGTCAAGGGATCTCGAGCTTGGTGAAATCAAAAGGGATTTCACTTACGTTTGGAGCTTGTTAGCAAGTGGTAGAAAAAAGGGAAAGTAGTTAGAATAGGAATAGAAGAAAGAAAGATAGAAAAAGAAAAAAATAGAAGGAAGGAAGGACGCCCGTCTGACTTCTCTGATCCATTCTTTTCCGTGTGGAAATTTGGTGAGATCCTTCACTACCTGATTAATCAATTGAAAAATATTTCTAGGTGTTAGTGAAAAATATCACTTAGGCCTTTTGCTTCAACGGTTATATCTCCGGCTTTTCATTGTCCCAGTCTAAATATCTTTCCGTATCGGGCTAGCTGGAAGAAGGATAGTGTTAGGCTTTGCAATTTATTAGTGTATTCCGACTTTAGGGCGTAACGCCCTAAAGTAGATTAAGCTTCTGAATTTGTCTTTGGAATAAGCTTGCTATTATATTGTAACTTTTCTTTAGTGCCGCATTTTTGGCGATATATCATGATTATATAATTTGCTTATGTCTAGCATCTTCTAGTTACTGCTTGTAGATTTTTCAGAAATAATTACTTACACAGTTGAGAATATTGCAAGTCCTTCTTGCAAAATGGAATATTTAACAGTATACGGGAATCCACTGTTCTCGCGATATACAGTCGACCCTCGCGGCGACTCGTGTGTTTTCATCGGCTGTTTATATTATTCTAATATAAATGTATTGTAACGTTCCGTCCTTATACCCCCCTATCCTCTAACCTTTTTCCCACATAAGAGTGCACAGCGCACTGTGGATGTGCATAATAGTATCTGAGAGAACTCCTCAAATTCTAGAATTCCTCGCAACTCCTATAGACCTCTCACAGCGACGCCGATAAAGGAAAGGGAAAATAGGACTTTTAAATCACTAATATTGCACAATTCCCTTAAAACTAGTCACAGCGACAATCATGTGAAATAATGTTAGCCTATTACTTTTAATATTCTGAAAATCACAAATCCAGTCGACCGACTGAAATCAAAACAAACAAGTACCCAGACGCTATAACCCGGCACGCGCCGAACACAATAGAAATACCAGTAAGCCGGTAGTTGAAGAAACCGCTAATCCAATTAATCAAATCAAATAGTCTGAACAGACAATAAATCAAAATATTAAATCCAAAAAGCGACGTTAACGCCGTGGAAGGATAAAAATCGTTGTCCCCACTATAATTAACGTATTTCAATCGAGGATATAAGCAGCGGCTTCCTCGATAAGATTTCAGTCTAGACTAGTCACTCAGACTCGTGTACACCACAAGACGACAAGAAGCAAGTGAAGATTGGGAAAGTATAAATTATCAGACAGCTAGTAGAAAACCGATCCTCTATTCCAGAGCGAACTAGTGAACAGTATTGTACTGCAAACTGTGGGAATTAATCCTTGGAAGTTCCTGGTCTTGGAAAGTATTATGTCTCCACCCTGTATCAGGAAATCTGTATCCATGTAGATCTTCTGCATCAAAAGCATTGTGCTGGAGTTGTCAGAAATCGACCAAAACCATCCAATCACATTCCTTAAAAAGATTCAGCTCCCAATAACATTGTGATTAGTAGCTGTCTGAATCTGATCCATCCTCAAGATAAGAGATTCAGTAAACAGAGTTCATTGTGATCATCTGTGGGTACTGAATCATTATCATCCTCATCATCAGCTGATCCATGGTCATCGGACGCATTGTGCAGTCCGCAGTATTGTGGTTTCAGGTACCTCTTTCCCATTCCGAGAGATTAGAAGAGAGAATAAGTAAATAAATACACTTCTTGTCGCCTACGGTACGATAATAGAAATAGAGAAAATTAAAAGATTGTGTATGTGAGTGAGAGAGTGTAATAGAATATTAAGGATATCTTAGAGTCTAATCTGTAGGACAACATAGCACAATTGTTTTCTTTTATAACTCAAATGTCCAATTACTTCTAAAGACGCCTGCCCAGTGCACAAGTCCTATAAAAAGTCTCGTGATACCTAAGTTTCCAAAATCACGAAACGTCTCAGTATAATGTAGAAAAAAAATGCTAACAGGTAACTGTAGGATGCTCCTAGTGATATCTGTTACATTTTACGCTCTTACAATTTATGTCATTTTGAGGTGATATCTAATATCTTATATATATGTATGTATCCCGTACTTTTCTATTAATTTTCGCATTCCTCGATCTTGATGCGGGATTGTTAATTATTTGAGCGTTTTCCGTTCCTCAGATATGTTCATTTCGTAACATTTGTGAGAAATTGAGAAATACGGGATAGTTTCTTAATTAAAAGTGCGACATTGGAATCATTAAGGACGCGCCTCTGCTGCAAGCGCGCCTAGAGCGTCCAATTTTCCCGCGAATATACGCTACGCACGCGCTGATGAACTAACCGAGCGCACCGATCACGCGTAACCGTCAACCACGCTATAGCTGCCGCGCGAACTTTGGTAAGGCGCCGCAAATCGCCTTAGGTCAATCGGAAAATATTATAAATTATTTTGGAGAATATTGACAAATATTAGATATCCGATTAATGTTTCGTGGACTCGTTCCGCATTGTTAGTGTCTTTTTAGTGTTCCTTCCACGTTAGTTTATATAAAATAGTGTAAAACTCCTTCTGCATTCTCGTGAATTCATATTCGAGCGTATTATCTTGCCTTGCGAACTTTTCGGCCATTAGAATCCGTATATGTAGCGTTATTATATTGTATAGAGTCACCGTATAGAATTTCTGTAGATAAATTAATTGTTTAATTAACTCCTTTATTTTTCTCCGGTTCATATTTTTTCTACTACTTGCCTATCTTTACTTGCGCTTTTCCTTCCGCATTTATACAGTGAATAACTTTAATATTCGAACACTATGAGATTTTTACTATATTACGTTATAACTTTATTTCTAACAAAAAAAAATGATTAAGGATTATGATGACGTATACGCTTAATAAACAATAGCGTAAATTTTATTTACATAACTTGCAACAGTTGTTGAATAATACGGTTTAAATAAAACAGTGTCCGATTTCCACGTTACTTTAATATTCGGACACTTTCAGAAACTACATATGTACATACTTATTTTTCGGCTGGTTTTTCTTACAATACTTGTTTTAACATTTTGTTGGGTAGCCATCCTGCTTTATCACTTCTTGCAAACGCTGCTGCATATTATTAATAATTTTTTTTAAATATTCACTACTCAAACTGTTCCGTCCTTCTTTTAAACGATTTTTTAACATTTCTCTGGAATATATTGGTGTTTTTCGAATTCGGCGCTCTAGTTCATCCCACACATTTTCAATGGGGTTAAGGTCACGTGATTGAGGTAGTGGTTGCAAAACTTTTGGGCAATTGTACAGCAAATATTCCTGCACAATGCGTGCCTTATGTTTCGGGTCATTATCCTGTTAGAACTTGAACGTATTTAAAATCCCCATTTTTGTAGCACTTCTGTGTAAATTTTTTTTAATATGGTCATGTACAAATTTTTGACCATAATCTTTTCGATGAAAACTAATTCGCCCGGTCCGAAAGTCGAAATACAGCCACAGACTATTACACTGCCACCTCCTTTTCAATGGGGTTAAGGTCAGGTGATTGAGGTGATGTTTGCAAAACTTTTGGGCAATTGTACAGCAAATATTCCTGCACAATGCGTGCCTTATGTTTCGGGTCATTATCCTGGTAGAACTTGAACGTATTTAAAATCCCCATTTTTGTAGCACTTCTGTGTAAATTTTTTTTCAATATGGTCATGTACAAATTTTTCTCCATAATCTTTTCGATGAAAACTAATTCGCCCGGTCCGAAAGTCGAAATACAGCCGCAGACCATTACACTGCCACCTCCGTGCTTTACGTTCGGCCGAAGATTTTTAAATAAACTCTTCCTTTTTTTTTCCGCCACACCATCCTTCGTCCATCTGACCTAAAAA
>NW_014333731.1:0-3551 GCF_000341935.2 Cephus cinctus | reverse complement strand
GCATAATTCAGTCTCTTCTTTCGATTCTTTTCACTCACGTACGGTTTCTTTCTAGCCACTCTTCGATTGTAGCCGCTATTTTTTAAGGCTCTGCGGATCGTTTGACGATGCACGTTTTTTCCAGTCTCGTTTAACAGCTCTGATGCTAATTTTGGGGCACTGAGCGTAGGGTCCTTCTTTATTTTTCTTAGCAATTTTCTCTCATCGCGAATGTCTAGTTTCTTCGGTTGGCCTTTTTGGGGTATAAAATATATACGATCCTCGCATTTGAACCGCTTGACTATATCTCCCACTGTACTCTTGCTTATGTTTAGCAGAGCAGCAATTTCTCTGTACGATTTTCCTTTCGCATTATGATATATTACAAATTGCCGTATATCAAAACTCGTGTTCGGTTTGCAAAGCATTATACAAGTGTATTGCACGATGATCGACAAATAACTAGTAAAATAAGGCTTAAACTAGAACGCTTGCACGCATTGTCCTCTAATTTGGCGTAACTCGGCTTGAACATTGGAAAAAGCGATACATTGTAAAGTGTCCGAATATTAAAGTAACGTGAAAATCGGACACTGTTTTATTTAAACCGTATTATTGAACAACTATTGTAAGTTATGTAAACAAAATTTACGCTATTGTTTATTAAGCGTATACGTCATCATAACCCTTAATCATTTCTTTTTTTTGGTTAGAAATTAAGTTATAACGTAATATAGTAAAAATCACATAGTGTCCGAATATTAAAGTTACTCACTGTATCTCAGTAATACCTTTAAATTAACTTCACTTTAGTTTATATAGAATTACTTTTCTTGGCTCTGTTATTTTAGCGTAAGGCTTTTGTTAACTTACTTTGGCTTACCTCGCATCGCTCATATCTCGTGTTTTGACTTGCCGCATGGTTTGGTTTGTATTAATTTTTTCTGTTATTGTTCCTTCTAGTTGCTTTTGACTAATTGTTATACAATATGGCTTCGGTGCGTTAAACTAATTTAAGTGCTTTCCTAGTTTATGCTTAACCATCTCTGTTCCCGCCTGAATGCCACGACGCCTCCGACTAACTAGTCACCGTATAGGGCCTTTGGTGTTAATATTCTTTAGCGACTCTCTCTCATCCTCCGCGATAGTGAACATCTTACGGATCGGCCGTTTTCCCTTTGTGTATCTCGTAGTGAGATTTTAGCGAACTTTGTGAACGGGAAACGCATCTAAGGACTATTAGTGTTGTTCCCTGCTTCCGTTAAAATGTTGGTGAACCTTGAGAACGGGGGACTCGCCTCAGGATGTTGGCGCAGTCCCCGCTTCCGTTATATTAATATTCAGTTTTTTGTGTAAAGCGGCCTTTTCCGAATTGGGTAATTTAATCAGTGACAAAGAGAGTGCGTTGCACTTGTGGTACTCTAGCGAGGGATATCTGGCACCCAACCTTTTAGTTAGTTTTGATGATAGGAGAGAAAGAGAGAGACTACTTTGGCACACGGGAAGATTAGGAGGGCCACTGAGGGTCATTTTTGTCGATGAAAGGGGCGTTTAATGTCCCAGAAAATAATATACTGTTTCACAGAGTAAAAATTGTAACAGGTCATACATATTTTAGCGGTGGGTTACAACTTTTTCCAAATACAGTCATTGCTCCCGCAAGCGCTCGTAGTCCCTGGATGTCTTGTTTCCTCGAGCTCTGACTCAGCACTCCGGATGATTCTATCCAAGAGTCTCTCAACCGTCCTTCGACAGCCGTCATACACTTGACGATTTCGTTATTCAAAATAAATATCCTCTTTCTCTTTTCCTCTTTAGCAAGTTGGACTATTATATTACCGACTTTGACATACATATGCATATATAATATGCATATTATGTCTCTCTGTCTCTCTGCCTCTCTGTCCCTCTGTTTCTTTGTCTTTCTGTCTCTCTTTCTGTGTCTCTGTGTCTCTGTCTCTCTTGAAGCGTTGAAGGTAACGATTGAAAAGGTAAACTCAGACATCTCTAATATTTGTTCCTGGATTAACAGAAATCAATTATTTCTTAACACTGACAAAATGCATGCTATTATTATAGGTAGCGGTAGATACATAAACCGGTTTGACTTAAATTCGATCCCCTCCATAGTTGCACAAAATAACGTGATTCCATATTGCACCACTATTAAATACTTGGGAATAAATATTACCAACACTTTGTCATGGAAAGAACACATATTGCTCATGTCACATAAAGTACACAAAACGCTATGGCTATTAAGACCCAACAAAGAATGTCTAAGGCCTGAAGTTCGATCGCTACTAGTCAGCTCCTTAATTTTTCCTCTTTTCGACTATTGTTGCCTTGTCTATAACGACCTGACAAAGGAACAAGATCTTAAGCTTACGAGGGCCATGAATTCATGCATTAGATTCATTTTCAATATAAGAAAAAGTGAACACATCTCTCCGTTTTATCGTAAACTAGGATGGCTTCATATAGAAACTAGACGTGAATATTTTCTAGGTGTGTTTCTATTTAAATTACTTAACGATCAACGACCTGCTTATCTTTTCGAACAAATAAGATGGGTATCAGAGATTTGTAACAGGGAACTGGGCAGGAGCGGAAATCATCTATTTATCCCGATGTGTAGAACCACCACATATTAACAATCGTGGCTTACGAAGTCCTACTCCTTTTGGAATTCCCTGCCCTCTAGTGTGCGTACTGCCAACTCTCTATATATATTTAAGAGACAGTTGTGGACCTTTCTGTCAGAACGTCAGTAGAGATAGCACGTGCACTCATATTAAATAACTATTATACTAGATAATACTTAATTTAAGTCTAAGCAAGGTAGCGCATTGTTTAAACATTCTGCTGTATTATTGCACACATATTTTCTTATTTCTATTATTTTCACCTTCATTTTCGCAACTTATTCTGTTGATTCTATACGAGAGAATTGTAATGTATGAATGTGTACATACTGTAAGCAGTCCTTAGGGAATTCTTGTCATTCCAGGGCTTCAATAAACTCTCTCTCTCTCTCTCTCTCTGTCTCCGTCTCTCTGTCTCTGGCTCTCTGTCTCTCTGTCTCTGTCGCTCTGTCTCTGCCTCTCTGTCTCTGTCTCTGTCTCTCTGTCTCTCGGTCTCTGTCTCTCTTTCTCTCTGTCTCTGTCTCTCGGTCTCTGTCTCTCTTTCTCTCTGTCTCTGTCTCTCGGTCTCTGTCTCTCTTTCTCTCTGTCTCTGTCTCTCGGTCTCTGTCTCTCTTTCTCTCTGTCTCTGTCTCTCGGTCTCTGTCTCTCTTTCTCTCTGTCTCTGTCTCTCGGTCTCTGTCTCTCTTTCTCTCTGTCTCTGTCTCTCGGTCTCTGTCTCTCTTTCTCTCTGTCTCTGTCTCTCGGTCTCTGTCTCTCTTTCTCTCTCTCTCTGTCTCTCGGTCTCTGTCTCTCTTTCTCTCTGTCTCTGTCTCTTTGTCTTTCTCTGTCTCTCTGTCTCTGTCTCTGAGTGTCTGCCTCTCTGTCTCTGTCTGGCTCTTTGTCTCTGTCGCTCTGTCTCTGCCTCTCTGTCTCTGTCTCTCTATCTGT
>NW_014333730.1:25669-34618 GCF_000341935.2 Cephus cinctus | reverse complement strand
TATCGACGGCGAAGACGAAAACCGAATAATCGACGGATTAATTATTTACTCGGTCCTACGTTTTTTTATGCGAGTTGCCTTGGCCACCTAGTGGCGCGGCAGCGAACTAGTGTTCGCTCGGATACTCCGAGTCTGGTTAGGGACTCTTGTCACAGATTTCACCAATATATCAGAAAGTTTTATTTATTATATTGCCCTGAAATATTGTGCAATATTTGACATAAAGACATCAACATTGCTGTCGCATTGAAATATTGGAATATTGTTGTAATGTTTTCGAAATATAGTGTGCTGTGTGGGCTGTATGTACATATAGAACAAATGTACAATAAAAACTTATGACGTGCAACACAGATTTCGAAGATAGCATGAATGTACGTTTCCACACGTGTTCACTAAGGTGTGTGTGGCATACTAAAGATTTTATTGTTCCTAAACCGTATAAAGACACACTTTGCTCCTAGATCGACGATATTAGGCCCTATAGTGTGCGTAGTATAATGAGATCTAACACGGTCTTTGTGCACTTTGTTATTGAAAAAAGATGAGTTCATTCGTAAGACCATAAACTGCTTTTTGCTGATATAACGTTTAACCCCTTGAGTGTCACTGACGCATATGTCAACATCTTTCGACATATGCGCATCATAAAAAGAAATATTTTAATTATTTCGTTTTTCGTGAAACTTGGTATCTTAAAGTTTTTGAGGTTGTTAAATGTGACGTCAAACAACTAAACAATTGTTTATAACCTGATTTATCTAATGGACTGATATCATTTGCAATAACAACGAAAAACATGACCCCCGAAAAAACCGAAAATTTTGAACCTTTTGATCCGAGTTATTGGATACAACAATTAAAATTTTGGGAATCTCAGATCACATTCTGATTCAACGAATTCAAAAACTTTAAGACACCAAATTTCATTAAAATTCAATAACCTTTCATTTTCACGACAGTCTTGGTCAGTTTCTTATATCTTAACGTGATACGCAAAACCAAATTACAATTTATTAAGGAGGTCCTGTCGGAACTACCTACTTGAATTTTCACGTCTGAAACATTTATAGGTTATAAACTAAACAATTCTGAACTGAATTGCAAAATTTGAAAGTCAGTCACCGTCGAAAATGTTAAGAAAAGTAATATTAAAAACGAAACTTTATATATGAACTCAAAGAACAGAGAGATTGAATTTCGACGTTGGATGAGAAACTAACATATTTAAAGTGAACTTTGAAGCAAAAAATGGTATACTACGGATTCGTGAATTCTTCAGGATTCGATAAATACCATAAAAAAGTGACCTTACCGGGTATTTCAAAGAGTAATTGCAAATCAAATTTGCGAGATTTTCATCGATTCACCGAGAGAGACCCAATAAAGAAATAAATAAAAGTCAAATGAGAATTTGATTTTTAAATATATTTGTACAAATGAGCCAAATTCACAAAGATAAACACCTACAAACAAATTTCTATACTTAATGTGAATAATTTCGTAGAAAGTCTGGTTTGTTTTAATCGATTTATGGAACTGATTCGATAGTTGATGAGCGGACTAGCATGCATCGACAGCACCTCCTTTATACTTTTTAGAGCAGTACATTGAAAGGAAAAAGAAAAACAAAAAATATCTGGGAGACAGGTTTGCGTTGAGGCACGACAGCTTGAGCTATTCTCGATCGCAGCTAATGTATTCATCGTTGGCAAATAAATTGATTTCACGAATATCAAGCTCTCAAACTAAATGTGCTCAATATTTACAAGTGTTATTGTTCTACCTACGTGTTCATGATTGTCCTGTTAATTTCAACCCCCATAAATTAAGTTTTTCACCCAAGGATATGGATACGCACATATGTTTTAGAATATTTGTGCATGTGCCATTTTGAAACCCATCGGCAAATATTGTAGTGGCATCGTTATTCGAAATGTAACTCTTTGCATTCGAGAGCCGACTCTCAATCGTCACTTGGTTTGATGTATCAACTCAAATAACAAGTAAGCGGCGGCAATGACTGACTGTTTTGTGAGTGACGTTCAAAGTCTTGATTGCAATATCAGCACAGGTAGATATCGGATACGTCTTTAGAAGATGGTAAATTCTATCGAAACAGCCCTGAAATGCTTGTTCTCACTAGCAGAAAAGGTGTTTTTTGAAAGCGAATGCATAAGGTACTCCTGCATATTCCACGCAGTCTGTAATAGTTAACTCTCGGAGTGTACACTGGATTCCACCAGACCCCACACCGCTGAGTTTTCGCTGTTTGAGGGCTCCCCTATAGGATAGGGAAAACTCGCGTTCAAGAACTCCCTGAACCTTGAAGGGTATAAGTTCAAAGTAGTCGAGAGGTCCAATAGACCCTAGTGTACAGTCCATTTTATAATGAAATTCATATACGCCCGTCAAATATTAGTAGGCTCATCGTGGCGCTGTCGTCAGGGATAACTCCCACGCTGCCTACGCACGAACCTACGTGCTTCGTCCCGGCGTCGGCAACGTCCCTTCCTCCTTAATACCGGATTCGCTGAGTAAATTTTTACTTTTTTCACACTGAACTACTTTGTAGTGTAATTGTAATAGAAGTAAGTCACTATAGTATATTACAGTGTTCAAATATATCTTTATATACTGATATAAATGTTATTGCAATACAAAGGAACTTGGGCTTCTTTTACAGTCTGTTCAACAACTGTAAGAAACCAGATGTTTATAGGACGAGTAGTATTAAACATCGCTAGATTCGGTTGCTCTTCATAACAAAAGTTAGTCGCCTGTTACACCTCGTGAGAACAAGTTCGATACAGACTGTAGAGCCAAAATAGAACTACAAGACATGTATAACATACTCCATGACATATGATCATTTCAATTAATAACATTTTAATATTATTGGGTTTTCTTTGTAAATTTCTCTATATAGACGACTATTTTATGCTCTAATGCACATCGACGAACTTATTGACATTTGGAGATTATCCTGGCCTTATGAGGGAACAATTTGATAAAAAGAGCTTCCAACTATCGTCGTGTTACGGCTGACTAGCATCCTTAAACTGCGATACATGGAATATTTATGGCGAAATAATTATTGGTAAAGTATGGGTGATGCGAGAGATGTATGGGTTATGCGAGAAGTACTATAAATGAATCTCGGTATAAGAAATTAACTGTGTATAATTTCATTGAAAAACGTTTAATCTTGTTTTAACGCTGGTATTGTCAGGAACAAACCAAAGTAACAAAAAATATGAATATTAAAAGAATAAATTCATTACACAACAAAGGACAATCGATTTTTCCTAAAGTTTTAAAGATTTTATTTTGTTTCTTTTTTGATATGAATGTACTTTCAAGAACCTACACAGCGGACTTATTTAATATATTGTCCAATCCCCATTGTCATCGAGGATGGCCTGGCATCTTCTCGGCATGCTCTCAACCAGTTTTTCTGTGTACTCTGTTGATAAGGAACGCCATATCTTCCTGATGTGTTGTAACGTGGCGTTACAGAGTTGGAGGGTATACCACCTAGGAATGACCGAGAAATAAATAAATAGGACTTATCAGGTCGGACAGTGGGTTCAATAGCACAGTGGTAAGTGCTCGACTTGGCAGTCCGAAGGTATCGGGTTCGAATCCCGATCAGAACTCCTAATTTTTCGGAAATTCCTAGCCCTCTAGTGCTCCCTGGCGGCTCTACGGATAAAAATTAATTATAGCGGAGACGAGCCGAGCCGGGCACCCCGTTATAGTGTTAAGACAACAGTTTCAAGTTGGCGACACGCTTTTCCGCCAGTTTTCTCTTTATTAAACTCTACACAATTTCAATGGGATTGGCATCTGAAAAATGTGCAAAACAATTCATTCTTTTGATGCCATTTTCCTCTTTTCAGACGGTTCAAAGACGGCTCCGATGGGTGGGGTCTTTTATCTTCTTGTAAGACCCAAGTATCATTTTTGCTTCCGAAAATCTTTCTAGCGGTCTTCAGAAGACCATGTTGATAAATTTTGAGCATTTTTTCTGCTGTCAAGTTCTTGGTAAAGAACTCTAAACAGCCGGAACCGCGCTATGGCATCAAAAGAATGATTATGAACCGCTATATACAGGGTGTTCGTTATGAAACGCACTGTAGTAACATCGTTGCATTCCTTGTCAAATTCTAATGAATACGTATATTTTCATTTTTTATTTCATATATCAAAATTTCTAGATAATCAAGGTTGAAGTTGCAGTAATGTGACCAATCAGAGCGCGTTTAAACGGAGCGTAGATAACGTCGCCAGTCAGTCCGCAAGACCTGCTTACACTAGGCCAATAACACTAAGAGTATCATCGTAGAGTCCCTGGTTATCTGCATGAGATGCAACCGCTCGCTGTAACGTCAGTGAATCTATGATAATGATTATTCTGACACAGTAAATATTGTAGAGTACGTAACATTTTTATCAGGATGTCGCCGATTAGGGTACCTAATTGCATATTCTTGCACTGTTTGTGTTTGATTTCCATTACATTGGGCTAACACCCAATACATGTCGCAATATTCTCTCACAGAATAATCACTCGTAATGCGAACTGACTGTGTCCGCAATGTGAAGTGAAATAAGTTGTAATTTGTAAACAAGTCATTCGACCGCAGTAGACTTATTACTGTTTACAAATTACAATCTATTTCGCTTCATATTGCGGAGACAGTCAGTTCGTTTTATGTTGTTTAGACTACAAGATCGTATTACGAGTGATTATTCTGTGAGAGAATATTGCGACATGTATTGGGTGTTAGCCCAATGTAATGGAAATCAAACACAAACAGTGCAAGAATATGCAATTAGGTACCCTAATCGGCGACATCCTGATAAAAATGTTATGTACTCTACAATATTTATTGTTTCAGAATAATCATTATCATAGAAAATGTATGTAATTGTTGCAGATTAGCATGTCCAGATCCAAGCTCGGTCATGCGTAGATCAAAGTCGGTCCTTTTCAGGACCACTCAAAACGTAATACGTTGCTACGACTATCTTGTCACATTAAAGGAATAGACATTATAAAGAATAAAGGGTACCTTCTGAAATTCACTGACATTACAGCGAGCGATTGTATCTTACTCAATTACATGCAGATAAACAGGGACACTACGACGATACTCTTAGTGTTATTGGCCTAGTGTAAGCAGGTCTTGCGGGCTGACTCGCGACGTCATCTACGCTCCGTTTAAACGCGCTCTGATTGGTCGCATTACTGCAACTTCAACCTTGGTTATCTAGAAATTTTGATATATGAAATAAAAAATGAAAATATACGTATTCATTAGAATTTGACAAAGAATGCAACGATGTTACTACAGTGCGTTTCATAACGAACACCCTGTATAAGAAAAAGTTATTGACACATTCACTATAGGAATTGAGAGTTCTGAATCTATAGCCACCAAGATCAATACGATTAGTGTACGAAATGAGGGCGTATTGAGATGGCGAGCGAGATGATTTTATTTCAGTTCCATCATCGTCGTCGCCGTCGTCTTCGAACGTCCATTTAAATTTCTACGTAACAGATGACGCTGAGATGACGCTAAGATACGTGGTTAAATCTTATGGCGTACAGCCAAGGCGACGAAACAAGACATATAACTAAATTTCATTAATGGTGTCCTGCTTGTGGATGCCGGGCGGTGAGGTATGAGAGGAGAATTAACGGTGACTGTTTACGTACCTCAGCCCGTGCGTGCAACGGACAAAGCACTATAGTCTGAGCGAAAAGCCAAACCTTAAGAAAGCCATGGTAGAGGAAGAAAGATATGTTCAGTTCATAAACACGTTTTCGACCACTTCTTCACAGCCCGAAGATTCTGCCATTTCTCGAAATGGCGGTGTTCTATGTTTTGTAACGTATCTTTTTTCTTAACTCGACACCAATAGCGAAAAATCCGAGAACGAAAAATTTCGAGAACCAACCTACGCTATATTATGCCAATCTTCAAACTCAAAACCAACGTCAAATTTTTATATAGAGCATATTAGCAATAACTCGTCAAAAATAATCACAGTAAAAGTCTAATAACAAACATATAGTCTTAGAATACTATTAGTACGTTGAAAGTAAGTACTTTGGAATTTGTGGTACGGACTCGCCAAGTTTCAGTGTTTCTAAAGCCAATCGAAACAAGCTCATTTCACACAAATCATCACAATTTACGCATGCGATAATAGTTCCCTGTACCATTATCCTTAAATAACCTTATATCTGACTGGCTACCGACACTGAAACTTGGTTTCAATACAGGTAATCATGAAAAATATAGTGCGTGACACGGGATAAAACACGATTTCAGATTTTGGATGATGTGAGCCTTTGCCCACAGCTCGGACAGCCAAGTTCACTTTCAAGTTCAGAAGTTTACAAATTCTCTTGGGTCATCCCTTGTCACTGAATATACTATTAAATAATGCAGTAAAAAATGATCAGCAATTTTCAAGATTTTCAATTTAAAAATTATCGTAGTAATGTTTGATGTAAAAGAAGTGTCTCCTAGAAATTTCATCAACTTTTACCGCATGTGAGCTGAGATATCTCGAAAAAAATTATTCTATTTTAACAGGCGAAGTATGTTCATATAGTGCATTTTTGACTAGTTTAATTGTTTAAAACTCTCCACCAACGTTGTCTTTTCTGGCACGGTTGGTGGTGTTGTTCCTTCCATAAAAAGGATTAAGAGAATTTGTATAATGTTTTCCTTTTAAATAACCCGTGAGATGCAACAAACTGTACACAGTTGTTTCTATTTCAGTGACTAGGAGAACAGAGTCACATGTCACCCAATGAAATATTGAAAATACTCCGAAAATTCTATGAAACATTATCGTTCACACGTATAAAAGGTTCTATGCGCAATAAAAATAAGTTATTAATGCCGTTACACAAATTAAACTTTGAAAAGAATCTTACCTATCTTGTTAATGCACACTGTTAAAGCGAGCCTTTCCTGTAAGGCGTGTTTTAGTAATCTTTCAGTGTTTAGCATCACACCTTCAGCAGCATCCACTATCAAGACTGCACCATCAGACATTCGGATGCCAGCCGTAGCTTCATCAGAAAAGTTCACGTGTCCTGGAGTGTCGAATATATTTAGTAAGTACGATTTAGATTTCACATCTTGCAAAAGTAGTGTAACTGGGGTTGCTTTCGTAGATACGCCTCGTTGTTGCTCTGTGAATAAAGTGTCTGTATATCTGAAATTAATTAATACCAATGTTAACTTGAGTTGGGAAAGCATTTCATGTCAAAGGTAATGAGAATCTCGGATAGTAATCTGAACTTCCCAGTTACGTAAATACCAAATATTAATTAAGGATTATTTTACTTAAGGTAGTTCGGCAGAAAATTCTCTCACGCTTGACTTCCTATCTTTTTTAGATTCAATCGAAAGAATTCAGGCTTCTTCTCTTTTATGTCAAATGAAAATGTCTTGTACCGTCTGATTTATAAGATATTAACTAATAAAGGTAGCAAAATTTAAGTAGAGGGGGGGGGGATGCTTGAATGTAGCCGGTTAACTCTACTTCTTGTAATAATCAGAAACTTGATTTATGTAATAAAAACTGTTAATGAAAAGATTCAAATCTAAAGCGCTGACTGAAAAAAAATGAAACAGTATTTGCTGTACGGTTATGGAGAAAAAACGTGTCGAAAATAATCATGTGGCGTCTGTCTCTGTCTTCATTGGAATGTTCTCTGTTGGATGACATCGGTAGGGAAAAATATAGCGACGTAATAATATTGTGCGAAAAATTTTTCAAACTTTAAACATCGCTTTCAATTTGTGTTACAGGCGTTTCTTCACAAAACATCTGCCAGTACGTTGTTTATACATTTTTTCACTTGTAACAACTTGATTTGGCTAAATTATACACTTGATACTAATAAGTTATTAGAATCAAGTGTAACAGTTATTAGTAATAACTTCTAGTAACCACGGACTGTTCAAAAGATGGTAATATATATTTACAGATGGTAATATATACAATTAATACTGGTCAAACGTCGATAATTATTATATGCAATTATTAAACTAATATGTTTGCTACATTTTTTAATTTTTTGTTTAGATTTAAAACAAATTATATATAAGATGGTTGGCGCAGTAACTGTCATGTTTACGTTTTAAGAGATCATTCTAGTGTATAATTAAAAAAAGATGTTTTTTTTTCACATTTTTCGAAAGTATATTGTAACGTTCCGACCTTAAACCCCCCTATCCTTTATCCTTTTTCCTTCTTTGCAACTTTTTTTTCTTTTACAAATCGAAAAGGTTTTTTTGATGACATTTTATTATTGTCTTACATGATGAAAATTGAATAAATTATATTAATAAATATATAATTATATATAAAAACTTTATATACAGGGTGTTCGTTATGAAACGCACTGTAGTAACACCGTTGCATTCCTTGTCAAATTCTAAGAAATACGTTGTAACGTTCCGACCTTATACCCCCCTGTCCTTTATCCTTTGTCCTTCCCAATCATCCATTCTCGATGATGGATACGTCAAGAGCCCCACATAAGAGTGCATAGCGCACTGTGGATGTGCATAACAGTATCTGAAAGAACTCCTCAAATCCTAGAATTCCTTAATAATCCTATCGACCTCTCAAAGCGACGCCGATAAAGGAAAAAGAATATAGAACCTTTAATTCTCTAATATTGCATAATTCCCTTGAATCTAGTCACAGCGACAGTCATGAGGATATAATATTAGAAATTATTACCTTTAACATTCCTAGAATCCTAAAGACAGTCTACAGACTGAAATCAAAACAAACAAGTGCCCAGACGGTATAAGCCGCCACGCGCCAAATACAATAGAAATACCAGTAAGCCGGTATTTGAAGAAACCGGTAATCCAATTAATCAAATCAAATAATCAAATCAAA
>NW_014333730.1:25326-25600 GCF_000341935.2 Cephus cinctus | reverse complement strand
ACCTTTAATTCTCTAATATTGCATAATTCCCTTGAATCTAGTCACAGCGACAGTCATGAGGATATAATATTAGAAATTATTACCTTTAACATTCGTAGAATCCGGAATACAGTCGACAGACTAAAATCAAAACAAACAAGTGCCCAGACGCTAAAAGCTGCCACGCACCGAAGACAATAGAAATACCAGTAAGCCGGTACTTGAAGAAACCGGTAATCCAATTAGCCAAATCAAATAATCAAATCAAATAATAAATCAAAATATTAAACCCAAA
>NW_014333730.1:24976-25210 GCF_000341935.2 Cephus cinctus | reverse complement strand
AGTGAACAGTATTGTACTGCAAACTGTGGGAACTCATCCTTGGCAGATCCTGGTCTTGGAAAGCATTGTGTCTCCACCCTGTATCAGGAAATCTGCCATCCTTGTAGATATTCTGCATCAAAGGCATTGTGCTGGAGCTGTCAGAAATCGACCACTACAGAACAACCACGCTCCTCAAAACGCTCAGCTCCCAATATCATTGTGATTAGTAGCTGTCTGAGTCGAACCTACCTC
>NW_014333730.1:7666-24780 GCF_000341935.2 Cephus cinctus | reverse complement strand
CACGGTCTTCGGACGCATTGTGCAATCTGCTGTATTGTGGTTTCAGCTACCTCTCTCCTATCCAAAGGGCTAGCAGAGATAATAAAGTAAACAAAAACACTTCTTGTCGCCTATGGTATTACAAACAAGCGAGAGACCATTGTAAAGTGTGTGTATGTGTGTGAGAGAAAGAGCAAAATAGAATATTAAGGATACCTAGTCTGTAATTTATAGGACAATGTATCATTATCTTATTATTTAAAAAAAAAACTCCGGTGTCTAAATTGTTTCTAAAGACGCCTGCCCAGTGCACAAACCCTATAAACAGTCTCGTGATTCCTAACACTTGAAAATCACGAAACGTCTCAATATGTACCAAAAAGTATTCTGTAAAACTTTTTGAACGATCGGAGCAATCTAACTACGTTATTGTGACTTTTACGTTGCATTTTATCGAAAGTTCACTAGTTGTCTCAGAGGTGGCGCCACTTATCATGCCCCTCTGGCGCTAACGTATGACAACGAATCGCCAGCACGTCAAGTGTCAACGATTGTAATGGAGACGGTTGGCCCTTTCTTCGAAGCAGCGACAGTAAAAAACGGCTAATATAAGTTCACAGTCTTTTTCCCTTGTTCCTTGTGAATTCGCATTTGATTAGCTGAAAACTATGTCGGTAGGAAAATCTTTTTAAAGACTCCGGCGCTGAGTGCCAAGAGTTTTGAGTTTGAAATAAAGACTCGTGTATTGACCTTCGATCAGAGCAGATCGCAGTTGATATATACGTTTCTATCGTAACGTTCACTTTTATTTCGTAAAAATCCTTTCAAATTCGCAAGGCGAGTTTCCACTTTTTACCAACGGGACCCAGCAGATATGAACATCGAATGGAATTTTAAGAATTTCACGGAATCAGGCGCTCGGAGCGGTACGCTCTGATCAAATCAAGAGACTTGGTCGAGTCTCGCGCCAAGTACAGGCAACCGGCTGTACAGGGCGCAGCGCCCCGAGACTCTTTACTCGAGTCAACTCTTTATCCCCCAAAAAACACTTACGTGTAAAAAACTACGCCAAGTACAGGATTGCTGTGAATTTCTCTAACAAAAAGTATTGATATCATATTATTGAGGCCAAGTACATAAGTCACTACATGATTGCCTATTATATGATCTAGCACTGGTCCATCATTTTAATTATATTTTCAATATTTCCTATACCGTTTTCGCTACTCTTTTATGTTACTGCTGCTTCCCGTATTTAATTATGATTTAATGGTGATTTAATAATTAATAAAACTTTAGGTGATTCCTTATCGAGTACTACTTGATGGGTCCGTGCCAGGAATTCCAAAGTACTTACTTTGCACGTGGTCATAGTATTCTAATGCTGTATGTTTGTTATTAAGCTTTTACCGTGATTATTTTCGACGAGTTATTGTTAATATGCTTTCTATAGACAATTGGTACTGGTTTTGTACCAAATTTATATTAAGAAATGCACGGACCCGCCAAGTAGTACTCGATAAGGAATCATCTAAAGTTTTATTAATTATTAAATCACCATTAAGTCATAATTAAATACGGGAAGCAGTAGTAACATAAAAAAGTAGCGAAAACGTTATAGGAAATATTGAAAATATAATTAAAATGATGGGCCAGTGCTAGATCATATAATAGGAAAACATGTAGTGACTTATGTACTTGGCCTCAATAATATGATATCAATACTTTTTGTTAGAGGAATTCACAGCAATCCCGTACTTGGCGTAGTTTTTTACACGTAAGTGTTTTTTGGGGAATCTCTACTAAGTGAACGTGCTCGCTAGATTTGCCTTTTAAACTTTAAACGCGTTTTTCTCAAAACAACGTTTTTTCGGCCGGCGGCGGTGATTTCTCCGGAACCAGTGAACCGATCCTTATGAAATTTTAACTACATATTCTACACATGAATAGCTTCAGCGCATTCGATAACCGTATTAAAATTTTAATTTTTACTATTTTTTTGCCAAAAGCAGTGAAAAAAGAACCTCGATTTTTTTTTAAATCTCCGCTATTTTATTATTTATTAATAAATATTAATATCCATAGAATGTGCGAGAACCGCAGTCATACTGAATCTAAATATTGTTTATTTTTTCGTTTCTGATGAGCCGTTATCGAGATATCAACTCCGCCAGTGACATACCTATTTTTCGAGGAGTTACGTTTGCCTGCTATATTTGTGTATAAAAAGTGTTTAAAATAATTTTTAAAAAGTTGTTTTATGTATTTCGAGAGTGTATTTATTAAGCCCAACAAATTTTATATCAATATCTATAATAATAAATTCTTTAAAAAGGTTACACAAATAGCCCTTTTTTTTGAGCATCTAAACTAGAATGATCCCTTAACGACATATTTTCATGTAATTTGCCGATCTTGCGTATCCCTGATTTTTTCTTAGCCCTGAGAAACTGTGTTGTGATACCTTTTTTAAACTCATAAGTATACGAATTCAATAATAATTAAATCATGTATATTTAGCTACGACACCGCTGCGTTATTTCGGCCAGAACCTATATCTTGAAGTTATCGTCCAAGTAGGGGAGGGACCCATTGGCGCACAGACCAATTGGCCACAAATTACTTTTTACTGCAAATTCTGTCAAGTTTTAAATAGATGGAATAGAATTAGGTATAAACGATGTCTTATTATAGTATACATATTGTATGTAGTTTTACATTATTTTATGTTAGATTTGGTTAGATAAGGTTAGGATAAGATGGAATGTTCAAATTTCGAAGACTGGGTAGGTTAGTGGATAAGTATATTGTCGGCCAGCGAGCAAAGCGAGCGAGTCCGACTGAAGAGAGTATTAAATGTTTGAAAAGATTCCGTCAGATAAAGATGACTTACAATATCGTTGAATTATTTATGGAATATTGCTCAGGAGACAGAAATTGCATTTGTGTCCAATTGGGTTTGTGCGCAACTGGGCATCACTCGCCCAGATATCAACATCTCGTATAATTTTGGGATGTGCAACGACTCGCATAAGATAAGTCGGGGTGAAAACGACCCCTGAAATTCACCCTTGAAAATCGTTTTTTTATCATATCTCGACTTCTAATTAATATTTTTTAATAAAACCAAGTGAAAATATTTGTCATAAGAAGTCGAAGATATGAGGTGTGTTTATGAGCCAAGGGGTTGCAACCCTTATTTTATATTTTGAAACAACTATATTTTTTATGCTTTTTTTCTGCATAAAAACCGGGGTATGGGCTCGAAAAAATAAAGAAAAGCGTTTCCGTTAACTCCATCAAATATTTCAGTTGGGGTGTTTCAGGATTTTTCAAAGGGATAAAAACCACCCCTAAATTTTACTCCCGAAAATTGTTTTTTATCATATGTCAGATTCTAATTGATATTTTTTAATATAACCAAGTGGAAAATATTTGTCATAAGAAGTTGAAGATATGAGGTGTGTTTATGACCCAAGGGGTTGCAACCCTTATTTTATATTTTGAAACAACTATATTTTTTATGCTTTTTTTCTGCATAAAAACCGGGGTATGGGCTCGAAAAAATAAAGAAAAGCGTTTCCGTTAACTCCATCAAATATTTCAGTTGGGGTGTTTCAGGATTTTTCAAAGGGATAAAAACCACCCCTAAATTTTACTCCCGAAAATTGTTTTTTATCATATGTCAGATTCTAATTGATATTTTTTAATATAACCAAGTGGAAAATATTTGTCATAAGAAGTTGAAGATATGAGGTGTGTTTATGACCCAAGGGGTTGCAACCCTTATTTTATATTTTGAAAAAACTATATTTTTTATGCTTTTTTTCTGCATAAAAACCGGGGTATGGTATTCAATTTACACATTGAAAATATCAATACTTACTTATCAAAGCCAGAAGTTATTTTTACAAACTTATCTTGTTTATGAATTGCTGACGACAGCTTTCTCGTTGTAGATAAGCTTATAAAAAATTGTTTATTCACCTTATCATTATTGAACAAAATTCCATAGAAATGAAACACACATTTTAATATAGTACTGACTACTAAAAGCACTAAATCTTCTTCTTTATTTTTTTGACCCCTTACCCCGGTTTTTATGCAGAAAAAAAGCATAAAAAATATAGTTTTTTCAAAATATAAAATAAGGGTTGCAACCCCTTGGGTCATTAACAAACCTCATATCTTCGACTTCTTATGACAAATATTTTCCACTTTGTTTTATTAAAAAATATCAATTAGAATCTGACATATGATAAAAAACAATTTTCGGGGGTAAAATTTAGGGGTGGTTTTTATCCCTTTGAAAAATCCTGAAACACCCCAACTGAAATATTTGATGGAGTTAACGGAAACGCTTTTCTTTATTTTTTTGAGCGCATACCCCGGTTTTTATGCAGAAAAAGAGCATAAAAAATATAGTTTTTTCAAAATATAAAATAAGGGTTGCAACCCCTTGGGTCATTAACAAACCTCATATCTTCGACTTCTTATGACAAATATTTTCCACTTGGTTTTATTAAAAAATATTAATTAGAAGTCGAGATATGATGAAAAACCGATTTTCGGGGGTGAATTTCAGGGGTCGTTTTCACCCCTTTAAAGTGGATGTCAGCACAAAAAAAATACGTGTCTCTTATTTTGTCGAGTACTACAACATATCAAAAAATTATTGAAATCGGTGGGGTCGGGTTGGGGGGGTTTCCTTGTAAGTTATACACGGGGATCTCAGTATTGTGTAGCATCGATAATTATCATTTCATGCCAATTTCATTAGTTTTATATACACTAACGTCCAATTGAAGTGGAACACTTGAATTTTTGTGTATTTCTGTGAAACTATGACCAATTTCGAAAAACTAAAGATAATTTTTAGAAAATTTTCTCCCCGTTCGAATGGTAAAGGTTTTATCTCGGTGAGATACAAAATGGCTGAACGGCAGGGGTTGGAGTGAAATAGTGCATTTTAGAACTTTTTGAAAAGTGCGAGAACTAGTATTAGAATTAACGGAAGGAAATTCATATTTCTAGTTATATCAAAAGAAAGAGTATCCTTCGGCAGTCAAAAAACTCCTCCATTGTACCCCTATAGCATCACTCTAGGAGGAGCTACACGCCCTTCACTGAGAAAAAAGACAATGGTATTCTTAACTATATAGCATGGTAAAAATATTATTAATTAGTGAAACCAAACTTGTAGTACATTTTACAATGAATTCATTAGCGCAAACTACCTTAGCATACTTGAGTTTACTATTGCAATTGGTGGATATAATTGTAGTAACAAATATTAACTTCATAGTCAATTATTTTACTAATTTCAAAATGTAAAATTTACTTACAAAAACAATTAAAATCTACTATGGACAGTAATTATAGTTAGCTATGGATGTCAAGGGTAAATATTGTCGCATATTTATGATTAAAAAAAGCCGTATTCAGACTAGTGATTTTCACTCAATAAGAACAGTTAATATGACTTTTAGCAATGACTCCGGGAAAAAAATTATTACAAATTTTAAAATAATTTCTTCTTATACAGAAGATGGAATTTATTTTTTTTTAAAGTCATTTAAGGATATTGAATAAGTGTTTGCGGGTCACATGTACCAACTGCCAATTTCAAACTGTGGATTACATGCGGCCATCTTTTCTATTTCGATGCTAGCGTCGTCGTCCTTATTGACTAAGGGCCTCATGTGAGACACTGCAATCCGTTCAGGCTAGCGACTGCGCGCTTTGTTCTTTTCGTTCCTGGCGGGTGATGTGCATTTTCAGTGTCTCAAGTACAAAATTCGACTGAGTTATACAGTGTTCAGTTTTTAGCGTGTGTTTCAATCGTACTGACTTATACATTATCCATCTTTCAATACGAAAGAAATGGATAATTTTTCGAAGAAACACTGAAAGCGTGGGGATTGAGCGCATACATCGATGAGTTTCAGCGTAAGTACAAACATCTATTTCTAAAATCTTATGATCATAAAGGTACTATCTTGTCCTCCACTGTGGTAATCTGACTATGTCAATTACTGATTACTCAGGGTAAAATGATACCCTTGCATAACGTATAAGCATCCAGTATCGGATCCCTGTACCAATACTTGTAACAACAGCGTCTACGAAAGATAGAAATATAGTTTTCTATGTGTGTTCAGAAATTAGTATAGGAGTCAGATACCGAGAATTTTACCTTGCATACTTTGTAGCGTAAATTTTATGCAAAATTATATGCGACATACCATGGATTTCGTGGTTTTCGATTTATCTATGAAACAAACGCATTAAACTCGGGAACGAACAATATGTTAGTAAAAATATATTACTTTTAATTCGGTCCATTTTATTTTCAAAAAAATTTCTTTTTTCACAGGTCAAAAAGTCGATAAGGAGACTTTTTTGTCTCTGCTAGTACGGGGTGTAGCCGACATTATTAAAGAAGTCGGCCCGAAATACTCTTTTACAAAAAAGCGAGAAAAATATTTAATCTCTTTAGAAGAAATAGACCCAGTAAGGACAATGCCATTTGTTATATACCGTATGTCCCATCCCAAGGACACCTGAAGTTACCGCGATCAAAAACAAGTAATAATAATCGCATTTGCCGAACGAATTATCCTTCTGTATGAAAAGAAGTTTGAACTAGTTTTTGATCGCTGGAACTTCAGGTGTCCTACTTGGGATGGGACATACGAGTCCGTATTCAGAACTCGCTTTCAGTGCTAATAGCGCGTTTTTAAATTATTTAAAAGCCTATTCAGCACCGGTTTTAAGCATTTAACAGCGCGCTATTAGGCGCCATCTTGGGGCTAACAGCGACCTGTTCGAAGATGTCGGCAGGGGCATGTTTAAAGTGACAGGTCGCTTAAATATGGCGGACCAGATGGAGGCTATTGCCGAGATAGATGAAGTCCACGAAGTTAATGAAATGAGAGTAAGAAATCCGCAAGTTTTTCGAGAGAGACGTGATCCGTTTCGTACGTGACGTCATCTTTAGGCATTGCGGCCGTGTTCAATGCTCAGAGGCTATCAGATTTGTGGAGATCTTCATCCTCCACAAAATTTTCCAGGCAAATTTCACCGATTTTGAAATCGAGCCCAGAAGGTTTTGAGAGAGCAAAACCTCCACCTGCACCACTCGCACGCTTGCGATAGCAAGAAATAGTCTTCTTTGCTGTGAGTTTCCACCGCAGCTATGCACCTCTTATATCTTTCCATTCCCTCTTAATTCCAGTCGCTGCCATTTTCTCTGTTAGTTTCATTCATTTGTTTCTTCTACTCTTTTGCAATCAAGCATTATTTGCTTTATTCTCTAGTATATCACGACTGTCGCTTACAAATTGTACGACTAATGCTTTTTCTTCGAGGGTGATATTCTCCTTTCACTCCATGATGATCTACAACCATCTATTTTTTTCATTTTCATGTCATGCCTGTCTTATAATAGTTTTAACGTATTAATTGAATATTAATAGCTTGACTTCAAGAAAGGAAATTCTTGAATTTCGAATTTCAAACATGACTACAGTTTCCACCAAATATGAAGTTCGTGCTTTCCGAATGCCACCGAATACTCCCGGACATAATCAAATATGCCCGAGTCTTCCCGAATGATTCCGAACGTGGTTGAAAGTACACGCTGCTCCCTGTTCACGCATCTTTAGCTAAAAGCGGCTTAAAAGCGAGTTCTGAATACGGTCACTAACCATTTGGCGCAGTCACTTTTAGCAAGTTCTGAATACGGGCTACGGGCTATATTTAAGGTTATGCGAAACAATTGCTCTAAATTATATATAAACTATTGTATACGTATGTCAAAAATTTCATTTTACTAGGTTTGTGACCAGTCTCTTTCACAAGAAAATTTGATTTAGAAGCAGTCAGAAATAGACACAACGCGAGAAAATACAAAAGAATTGACACCTTTTGTAGCAGTTTCCAAAAGCACAAGTTCAAAGGCACACATTGACATCCCTGGCTCGGTAAAAGAAATACATAAATTTTCGTAATATTTATGAAATATAGTTTTAAATAATAATTTTAAATGCAGTATCTATTTCCTAATTACAAATTTGTAGTTATAATAATGAGGTGTAATTTATTTTAATTTTTGTATTTTTTTACAGAAATTAAAAGCTGTATTACAAAAGTTTGTAATAGGTAGTAGATGTAGTAGAATAGATAGGTAGATGTAACTTGGTTGAAATAATTATTGATCATCATTTGAACAATTGCAATAGGTATGAATATCGCATAGTTATCCTTTTTGTCAGGAATATTATTTCTTTTTCTTTTTCTTAATAGATTGGGAAAAAATGAATTCATGTTTTAGGCAAATGAAATAGTTGCCTTATTCCCACATGAAAGATCAACTGCATACTATACTTCTGCTAACGATAGTCGTCCAGCTTCAGGGAAGTTGTTCGACAAATACTACACACTTTAAAGAAACTGAAGAAATACAGCAGGGAACATTTAGAAACCAGTGAGGTCGAAGAGGAAGCAACTGACGAAGATCAGAACAAAAAAGATGAATTATTATTAGTATTGAAATCTTTTAAACTAGATGATGAACAACAGTGACAAAAATTATGGAAAGAGAGTCACTCTATCAGAATTTGCAATAATGGTATTGCCAAATATTTCGACGAACACCCTGTTCTTAAGACACCTACTGGAGCATCATTGGTATAATGCAAAAAATTATCAAACAACGCTAGGGCTCATTCACTACATTTCTATACATTTTATATCATCTTTTTGTAACTAAATATTGATTTTGAGTGTCTCAAAGTTTCTGAGCCAAATATTTTTCTGAAGAAATTATCAACTCTTTCGCAACATATCGTTGAACTTTCACATGAAGTACCTACTTGCAAGGACATTTTGTCGAAGAATGGTTAGTATTTAAAAATAATCTAACAGTTTTAACAGTATTTTTAGAATGAAATAATTTTGTAAAATATATCCTTGCAAATTTGTAAAATTACTCTCCCACGATAAGTTGGTATTGATGGCACTGCCGTACATGTTCAGACCAACTTACTTCAAGAATCCTGCCAAAGTAAAGTTGAAGATTGCCATGCAAGAGCAGTGCGACTCATTCATTCTATCGGTCCATTCTGGGACCGATTTAAACAGATGTATCACGGAAAGAAATAAGCACCTACAAGAGTACGGTCTCACTTTTCAACCGACAGTGATCGCAATTAAGCTGCCTTCGGACCTGCGACAGTTGTACGTAATCATAAACGATGTTAAATTTTCGTTCTCTGACTTAATTGCGGCTGTAGATTTTTGCTTCAAAACTTTTTACGCTTTGGATGTAAGATATCCCACAGAAGGTGAAGCTATTTGGCGTTTCTTATAATCTTTCGTTTATGAAATCTCGGAATCTAATAAACAGTTGGTTAGCGTTAATCACCTCTGTTTGGATTTAAGTCGCATTATTGCAAAAAACAAATAAAACTCCTGAACGAGCCTCCGAGAACGTCTGAAGATTCTTGTATACCCGCTTCTTTATTGCAAAGATTTTCAAATTGTCGTAGATTCCAACTTCGGATATTTTTTTTTTGGACAAGAAAGATTACAAGATTTAATATCTCACCGATGCTTACGAAATGCGTACTATGCGATAAACTAATTGAAGCGACTAAAATGAAAGATAAATGTCAAATACGGACACAAAAATAATAAATTAGTTTACTGCTGCGCCAAAGAGTCGTTCTTCCGATCGTTCAACGTAATTAGATCTTTTAGAAATCATTGCATTTTGTCCCAACATTTTGTCAAAGCCAATGATCAAACTCGATCTCAAGCACAAATAACCAATTCGCCAACTAGTGTAGAAGAAAGTTATCTTTTTTTAGAGGAGTTACAAGTAACCACGCTTTTTTCCGGAGATGGTGATTCGACCAATGTTAAGACCACAGTTGCAAATGATTCTGTTGAAAAATCATGTGAAATTTCTAAATTTGCCTTTTCTTAAAACGCTCTCAAAATTGCTTCACTTTTTTATTTTGATCCTTCCTTGTTATGAATTCAGGTTCAACGTGTAATTCGACAATTGCATGAATTTTTAAACAGTGATTTGCTAAATTCTTTGAAATATTTGTGTATTCATTCAAATAATAAGAAAGCAATCAAAGAACATTTTAATGAGGTTCAAGGAGTTTTTTCTCAGATAAATACAGAATACAAACGTCTGGGAAAATTAAGAGATTGTGGGTACTTCATCGAACCGGAAAAAGTATTATTGGGTTATACGGAAGAAAGAAATTCTGCAAACGTTTTAGAGAATAAAAAAGTGTATGCTCAATTTATACCTATTCGATTTGTATTAAAAGTATTTTTCGAAAAACCAAATATTTTCCATCAGAAATTTCGAATTTAAAAAAAAGAATCGCCAACTCTGTTTGCAATATAATTCAAACTGATTATTGGAAATCAAAAGTATCTGACGAAATGGGGAATTTGTTTTCCCACTCTTTCTCTATCAAGATGATTTTGAGTCGGGAAACCTTTTAGGTTCACATACAACAATCCATAAAATTTCAGCAACCTATGTTTGTATACCATGATTGCCACCTAAGTATCGCTCGAATTTAGATATCTTTCTTTTCCAACTATGTCATACTGAAGATTCCAAAATTTTCCATGCAAATATTATATATTCTAAAATGATAGAAGAATTGAATTTTCTTGCTGATACGGGTATACAAATCATTGTCGATAATGGTATTAAGACTATTCGTTTTAAACTGGCAATAATACTTGGTGATAATTTGGGTTTGAATACTATGCTAGGATTTTTGTTCAGTGTTTCCGCGTTGTATTTCTGTAGATTTTATAAACTAACAAAATCTGTATGTCGTAAAACTACGATAGAAAATAAATCGAAGATTCATACGAAAGAAAATTATGAATCTGACGTCAAGAAAAAAAACCTTCGTGCAACAGGAATAAGCGAGAGTTGTATTTGGAATAATGTTACTCACTTCCATGCAGTCGAAAACTATTGTGTAGATATTATGCATGATATTTTGGAAGGGGTGGGCAAATATGAATTAAGCTACATTCTTAATAATTTTATTTTCAAATAAAAATTGTTCACGTTACAAGAATTTAACTTCAGATTAAAGTATTTCTCATATCCCTATGGATGTAATGAACCTCCACAAATTATGGTAGATAAATTAAAATCTCACAATATAAAAATGTTTGCATCTGAAATGCAACGTTTTTTACTACATGGAACTTTAGTAACTGGAGATCTTATTCCCTTATTCGTGAAAATAATGAACACTGGGTGCTATTCATAATACTCCGTCAGATCCTTTCGATTTGCTTACAATATTCCTGGGACGAGTATTCGTACATAGAACTTGCACGTGTGATTGAAGAACATCACAGTTTGTTTCGAAAATTTTTCGGAGATAATTTAATGCCAAAATACCATTTCATGCTTCATTATCCTCGTATTATAAGGTTTATTAGGCTTCTTCGACATATGTATATGTATATGTATATGTATATGTACAATGTACAATGCAAATAGAAATAATGAGGTTATTTATTGCAACTGAAAGTCATATTAACATTATATGAGTTACTATTACACTACCTCCATATTATAATGAACTACAGAAAGATAACTGTAAGAACTAATGAAATTGTAGTTCTAACTATTTTTGTGGTGTATACAAATTCTTAACAATAATAAATACAACCATAATTGGCGTTTTCAATTTCGAAAAAATAGTTAAATAAAACAATAACTTATAGTAAATTTTGCTATATGGTTGTAGTTGCTGACAAATATTTCATTGTTAAAGCAACTAACAACAATTAATTCAGAATACTAATTTTACTTGCATATTTGGTCAAATTAACTAGACCGTTTCGTTATTCACAAGAATGGAAAAGTTATATCTAACTATAAGATTTATGATGGATATTACCATCTAAAAAATAGTAAAACACGAAGTTAATCAATCTTACTATTACCAAATTGATTTGATATGTCGTAAATATTTCTAACAATTGTGATCAGCGTAACTAATCTGAGTTTACTATAAACTATAGTTGAGTCCTTTCGGAATTCTGAAAAATAATTAAAAAACGCTAAATTTGACCAAATTTTGTCTCAGTTTTAAAAGCCAGAATGATTCTTATTTCTTTTAAAAAGTTAATGTATGTTTCTTATAGTCGTTACTCATAATTAAATAAAGGACAATCATTATGCAGTCCTCCATAAAGGTACAAATGACTCAAAGGCTTACAGACATCGTCCGGATCTTTCCACCATTCACGAGTAATAGTTGGCCCAGTAATCACCATGCGTGTTTAACGAATGGCGATTAGTGTGACATTTTCATTACGATAACTTGTACATTTGCGTATTTGAACCTTTACGAAGGATTTTCTTGAAAACGGCATCAAATACGAGGATTTTAAAACGACGATCTTATTCGCAACAAAAAACTGATTCAGAAGAACCTAAAATGACGGTTATTTACTTCTTAGATTGAAGGATATAATTTTACGAAATTGGACGTTTTAAACCCTTGCCGTACCATTTAAGTTCCGATAGCGCGTGCCATAAACAATAACAAGATCGGTCATACGTCGAGCCATTTCACGGTTTCGCTGAGCGTTCCATGTTGTGCAAATCACACATGTCTTTTGATATGTACTAATACTAACTAATTTTATTTTGCAAGATGTTTAATAAATAATTATGACCAATTGACTGACACGTGTTGTTTACGTTTAATTCGAACGACGTACCACGTCTCTCAGACGATATTGTAGGCGCAGGGGTTAAGGGTTGATTTCACTTCGGAAATTTTCTGTCGAACTACTTTCAGCAAAGTTAATGACCTATTCCGAAAGATTTAGAATCATTTTGATATCGCTTTTCAATGACTAATCCAAAGTTGAAGTGGAAATCCGAATCGAAAATTGTTACATACATATGTGAATTTCAATATCTAAACATTTAAATCAAATTTTTGCTTCAGTTTTGGATTAATTATTGCAAAAGTGGTGTTGAAAAGATAATTATTCTTGCAGAACATGTCGCCACCCTTACAACAAAAAGAAAACCTATTGAACTCGTAATAGTTATTATTAAAATTGAATATTAAATATTCATTATCAATAGTACATACTGTTAGAAAACAATAGTAACTATTAGGAAGATTCTCTTTCGGAATAGTTACTATTGAAGTTCAATAATAAGTATAATTATTAATTGGTGTGCAACAATAACGAGTCGGGACATTTTTATTGACAATAGTAACTACTATTAGCATATTATAAATAGTATTCAGATAATTATTATGCGGTGCAGTTACTATTAAACTTTAACAGTGATTACTGTTAAAAAGTAACCGAAGTATTTGGGTGTAGTTATCAGTTGACTCGAACTATTGTATGTCTTTAAGAGAGAATAAAACAGGATATTTGTATGGGTGAGTGGCCACACAGACTTTAGTTGAATTTTGAAATACGTTACAAATTCCGGTTTTTTTATTAGTGATAATAGTAATATGGACTGGCGATTTGATAATCTGAATTAATGTTGTGCCGCGCGACTGTTTTGGGCTCAATCAGACCCAAATATAATTTTCAAACATTTTAAATTCATATTAAAATCATTTTTAAAAAATGAGAATCCTGGCGCATGTTGATATCAATCACACGTGGATTATACGTGTCGTAGACATTTCTTTCTTGTTTTCCACCGATCTCTTATCGTACAAAGTTATTTGTTAATTGTGCAATTAGGGAGAAAAAGTGGAAAAACAAGCACTCCAGAATTGTGAGAGGGAAGGAGACTCACAAAAAACAAGCAACCTGACATTGTAATTTCTGACATCAAGTTCGAAACCAGCAAACTCAACAATCCCATTATAATACTAGATTTTATATAAATTATGTAAAGTATTGAAGTTTTGGACACCGTATTGAATTCGCCAATCTGAGTTTTGAATTTTTTACTATAAGTTCGAAATCAAAGACTTCAACAACCGTCTTATAACAAGTTTCATACAAATCTGACGAAATCTTGACTTTTGGCCAGTTTTTTTAGCTTCTATCCCACTGTGTATTGGCTGGGTCGTTCATTGATTTTGTCTTAATTGGCAGGATTAACACTCTATAGCTTCAATTTAGTCAGATTATTAAATTGCCAGTCCATATTACTAACAAAAAAGCGTTATTTGTAACGTATTTCAAAATTCAACTTCGAGGGTCTTTTGCGTCTTTTGCAGAGGTTTTTCGAAAAATGATCAAGCACAAAACTTACTTATTTTTTTTCATACAGCACAAATCTGCAATAAAAAATAGGGGTTCTCATTTACCAAAATGGACTTAGGTCTTACAAGACCCAACACAGGCCCCAAGCCAAAAATTCAGGTATCATAGCATTAGCATTGTAGCAATTATAGCATTATAGTAAAAGGTTCAAAGACAGTATATAGATTTTTTTTAAATGTTGTAATTATTAAGTTAGTGAAAAACGCCCCGCACAAAAATTATTCAGATTTACGGTCTGAGGGTACCAAAAATACCATTACCGAGTAAGAGTTAATTATTTTACTCATTGGCACTTTGGATCCGCCGTATGTATTGCATTTTGCAACAGGGACCACAAATTTTAAATTAGCATCCCAAAAAACCTTTAAACTGAGTTTTATGCACATAAATGTTACACTTTGGGATTTACTATAGTAGTCTGTCATTTTGAATCCGCCATTTTAAATTTGGCAACAACGGCCCCCAATTTGGAATCAGTATCCTCAATAATTCCCAAAATATCATTCTTACTTAACATACATAACTAATAATTCTTTTTGTATTTTTGTTAGTACAAAAAGTAATTTCTTTTTTTGCAATGTTTAGATGATGGCAACTTTACAAAAAGTAATTTTTACCATCACTGTCATCAATTACTGAACAGTAAAATTCTTTAATATCTACTTTGGTTCATACGATGCCTGGTTAAGGTATTACTACGGACCGAAAAATAACAAAATTTTCAATGTAAGATTTGAACAATCCAGCGTCAACTTTTGAACTGGTACAGTTCACTCACACACGCCCATCCCTGCATCGATAGGCACGCTCTAATGTACATTGGATGGAGTAGTGTATACGTATATACACCGAATACAGTCTCAAACGCAATGTTGCCGTAACGCTCTTTTATCTAGCCGTCGTACGAGAGATTTCGTAATAAATATCGAACTTCTTTCATGTCTATCAATAAATCCTATGAGTAAAAAGTTCTGACTAAAAATCTAAAAAATTCCTAATTTTTTCCTTTGCCACATACTAGTTTTTCATCGGAATTACGCGGACGAGTCAAATGCAATAAAAAAAACCATGCGCGTTTTATTGGCCAGGTATAGGGAATACGTGTTACGAGTCCTGACATTAACTCGGAAATACTCGGAAACTGATGAGTGAATCGTGTTAAAAATTTGTAGAGAGATGTACTGCTATACAAATTAGACGTAAAACAAATTTCAGCTCGATTACGCGGTTTTGAGTTTACCGTAGTACTAGCTTAATAATTTAAAAAGGAAAACATTAATCCGAGTGAACTCTGAGTAAACCATAAGAACTCATAAAATCTTCTTTGTGTTTATTGTTTCAAACAATCGAAAGAAAAGAAATTATGTCAGCTAACGAAAACAATTTTTACGAGGCGCAACGCGCGGTGGCTGTTGGCGTTCTCTATATAAAACTTAAATAATTGTACACATTTTTTTTATTGCTGGGACAAACAAAGAAAATCTAAAAATGATCCTTGGTTTTTTGTAAAAAAAAAAAAAAAAAACAAGAATTACATTATCTCTGTAAAAATCCTGTTATTAACGATTTTCGTTTATATTTTACTCGAATGATAAATGAAACTAATCTTATAACGCATAGAAATTTGCCAAGGATCCATAGTATAATGAGGAAGGAAAGTTTTACCACCGTTATTCCAAAATAGTAATGTATGTTTTAGGCATCAAGAAGAATTTTTTTTAAAAAAAAAAAAAAAAAAACAAGAATTACATTATCTCTGTAAAAATCCTGTTATTAACGATTTTCGTTTATATTTTACTCGAATGATAAATGAAACTAATCTTATAACGCATAGAAATTTGCCAAGGATCCATAGTATAATGAGGAAGGAAAGTTTTACCACCGTTATTCCAAAATAGTAATGTATGTTTTAGGCATCAAGAAGAATTCCTGCTTCACATATTATTTGACTGCTCCGTTTATATCAAAACGAGACTAAAGACTAAAGACTAAGATCAAGTAAGAAAAATACTAAGCGTAAAATTGACGTCAACAACCTACATTTATTCATGCTAAATGTATGCGACCTCTATGCAAACTCTATTTTAGGATATGCAAACATCTGCATTTATTCTGAAATAAATTTACTATATATTTTTGTGTACTTGGTTATAGCTTTTCTTTTTATTTCCTTTCTCCTTTAAGTGTACGTATGCAAACACAATTTAAGGATATACTATTACGCGAATCTCATTTGTGCGGGTTAAAAAAAAACCTATACAAATTAAATAATAAATAAAAAATGTTTTCACTTTATAGACATTTCCATATTCCTTCAATAAAGAATATGAGTAAATTCGATTTTGGATGAACAAATGTCTTCTTGCAAAAATTAGATCAGAAAAGAAACCTTTCTTTTCTTATGGTTTTCATCCTCAAACGAGGACTGTGCTAGTCATTCAAAAGAATCAATTTAAGCGCCACTATCACGACAGTTTCGACTTTGCACATTATTCTTCAGATTCTAATCTGTGCTAGACAAAACTAAAATATACACCCACTTTTTTCTTTTATAAGGCTTCTGGTTGTACAACAATTTTGAGATTATAAAAGACAGTTATCATATCTGGCATAATCGTTCCATGTTTATATACTGTAATTGTTAATTGAGCAACAAGTTTAATGCGTGATTTTCATAATGTAATATGCAAGTTTCTTGAATGAGCGTTCGGAGTGAGTGTAGACTTCTGGAGAGAGGGGGTGAGGTGGAGGGGGGAGAGGGAGAGGGAGAGGGAGAGGGAGAGTGAGAGGGAGAGGGAGAGAGGGAGAGG
>NW_014333730.1:4724-7483 GCF_000341935.2 Cephus cinctus | reverse complement strand
GAGAGAGAGAGAGAGAGAGAGAGGGAGAGAGAGAGAGAGAGAGAGAGAGAGAGAGAGAGAGAGAGAGAGAGAGAGAGAGAGAGAGCGTGTTTTGTTCTTTACGAGAACCCGGTGAGACGTTTTACGAAAGAAGTGTTTTCCGTTTCTATTCTTCTGAAAAATCGTTATCTCGACTATTGCAAATTTGTCTCCGTTCAATTCACTTAATAAAGGAAAATATCCTAACTTTATCTTTCCTACAATAATAGGAAGACACATTTTATCTCTAATCTACTTTGAACTGACTTTTTTTAAGCAATGCACATTCAATGTCATCTATATTCCTTTCGCTCGCAAGTTAGATTGAAATGATCAACTTCCATAATTAGATTGAGTAATAAGATATTTACATGCTCGACACGTGCAATTCTTACATAGTATATGCAATGTTCATTTTTATCATAAGAAATGCATGCGCGAAAATGTGATAATATAAGACCATGTTTAGTAACAAACCTATTACCTTGTATTTGCTAAATATCTTTTAGTATATGTACTACAAATATAGGAGCACACAGTTACTTTAAGACACTAGCTTAAATAAGATGGAATTACTAACAAAATTATTTAATTTTAAATGTAAGCTTGTCTGTGGAATATTCTTTGCAGTAAGCCCATCCTTTATAATTTTATGTCATAGTACATAAATTTGTAACAAAATACCTGAGAGGTTTCTCATCTGTGACACTATGCATGTAAGGATGTGTTTGCCGGACAAGGCAATCTACGAGTGTCGTTTTTCCATGATGAAGGTGGCCAAGAAGCACAATGTTTCGAATTAAATGTGGAGCGTCCATCATATCGGACAAAAATTCAATGCTGTATGTTGTATCTGGAAGTTGCTGCTGTTTTATCTGAAATTTTGGTTTCCTCGTTGCAGCAATCAGAGGTTTATCCAAAGGCTGGGCATCTTCCTCTTGGACGAGAGTCTCAACCTGTTGGATCAAAGATATTTAAATGTTTCAACCACCATAGTCTTTTAATAAATAATTTTTCAATATATACTCATAATTTGTTATTAGTGTGTAGCTAAAGAAAATTTCAATCTGTCCTTACTAAAGTAGTTGAATAAGAAAGGTCTTCACAGTTTTGTCAGGCTAATCATACTACTTGGAAAGCTTGAAAAATTTGACTTCTCATTGGTCTAAATTGTTCCTAGTGAAAAATTTAACTAATGAAGAGCCTGATAAAAATATCTAAGTAAAACTTGTATAACTCATCCAATAAAGCTGTGAAAATTCCTTAATACTCACATCAGGACCATAGACCTCCAATGCACTTGGATAATATCGTTTGTCCTCATGCAAGACAACAGTCATATTGGCTTGTTCGGGATGGTCTCGAGACTCATCCTTATCCTCCTCCATTTCTTCATCTGAGCGATCTCGATCTTCACCATCCTCTCCTGCATTCCTATACTCATTTTCATCTTCACTTTCAGAAGCTAAGTCTGGTCCAATATAATTCCCAAATTCATCGTATAAATCTGCATCCATTGTCAATATATATATCTAAGAACTCTGAAAAAAAAAGAATGTTTAAAAATAATCATTTGGTATACTGTTCACATATTTGAACATTTTTCTTATCGATGTAAATAAATATACTGGATTACATGTATTCGGTCAATAAATTCAATGTGGTTTTTTGACAAGAGAAAATCAATGAAGTCTCTAACAAGCCACAAATGGCTCTCCATGAAATTTTCCTTACAAAGTATGCACGTGCCTGGTTTTGCAATGAATTATATTATATTTTTCTATTTTAGCATATATTTCCAAATTTTTATAGAATTCCATGTGTCATTTGTTAAAGCTTGCATTCTACACACTGTCAAAAAAAATAAATAAATTGAACTCATCTACCTGCTATATAAATAATTATTGAGCCTGTACAAAGAAAAAATATCAATTTATCTATAAAATAATCAAAATTGATTATTAGAACGAAAGTTACGTTAAGTACTTAAAAAACCAATTAATAATTATGATTGGTACAATAATATAACACAAATTTCAATAGAATACAAAATAAAAATTATAACCTATACCACACTTTCATAGAATATACTGTTTCATATTTCTTACTTTTTGCAGTAATTATAATATATCGTATAGAGAATTATTAATTAATTACGTTACTTGAATCGTTGATAGTAGACAGATATAGCCAGATTACTGGTAAGAAAACAGTAACGCGGTACCAGCAGGTACTAACACCAGAGATGAGTAGGGAGATTGCCAATGAGCCTGTTTTTGGTGATGGCAATTTTTCTTTGGTTTCGGCGCGCCACCTTAGCGGAGGGCCCTCGAAGCAGTTCCACGTTTTTGATTGGTCGTGTATATATAGTAATACTACGCGTGATAATCTGGAGCTGTGTTTTGGCGCGTCGACGCGCCACCTGAACGAGACTCTCGAACTAGTTCCACGTTTTTGATTGGTCGTGTATATATAGTAATACTACGCGTGATAATCTGGAGCTGTGTTTTGGCGCGTCGACGCGCCACCTGAACGAGACTCTCGAACTAGTTCCACGTTTTTGATTGGTCGAATGAATTCGTGTGTTCCTCGAGATCCACGATTTTAAACCGGGTGACCACTCAAATAGGAAGACTTGTATCCACCTTTTTTTTTACAGGATATTGCATAAGCCGTAGTAATAAGGTAGTCAATACCCTTAATATCCATATGAAGCTCTGGAAATAATAAAGTAAGCAAAT
>NW_014333730.1:718-3503 GCF_000341935.2 Cephus cinctus | reverse complement strand
CACTAATCCGAAGAAGAGCCCGCGATCGAAGGCCTGTAATATGAATCCTATTGAACAACCGGACACGAACGTCCCGATCACGCCATAACACGTATCCAAATTCCCTGAAATTTCCTGACATTGCATTCAACCCCCTCCAAACCCGGAATCTTCCTTACGAACTCCAATGCAGATCATCCTCAGTTACTGATCAATCCTCCGGTAGAGCAGTATTCCTTTTTGAGTCTTGAGCCGATTGTTCGCGCCAGTTAAGTGTTGTGCCGATCAAATACCTTAGGGCCTATTTTGATCTAGCTTGCCTTAGGACCCAAGCGAAAAGTGTATCACTCCAGTGCCGAACGTCCACGCGAAAAGAACTCAATTCTTGGCATTTCAATAAGCATTCGTCTAGGCGAGTGTCCACCTTAGGGCTGGACCAAGAATCTCCCGTTCAACCAAACCTATTTCACTATCGTCGAGAACCGAGCGCCGTCTCTCTCTCTCTTCTTCTGCTCATCCACCGATAAGTAACTCACATTCCTACACCTTTATATATACATCTATCTTTGTAACCCATACTACACAAGTTGACGATCACACATGCATTGTATTCGAATTTCGTTATGTTAGTAGATTAACATACTCTCTCCTACATCTTACTGTAACGGCTACATGTATTCTAACCTATTGTTTCATTATATTTAGTTAAATTATACCTTCTTCTCTTGATTTCGAGACCTAAACCTATTAGCTCCTAAATCCAGATAAACCCTTTACCAGTAGCTTCAACCAAACTCCCGTAGAAGGAGTGAGTTTTCCAAATCAATATATTTACTACCTGTTTGTGATCCTCATCTTAACTATCGACGAAGGGACATAAACGCAAATAGGCGTGCTTTAGCACCTTAAAGTGGCAAGAACCCAATACCCTTTACGTGATCTTTGATCTTAACACCTATGCTAGCTCCCTGATGCTCCCGCATACGGTCGCTCACGCATAGGACGTAACACACCGGGGCTGCATCTCTGTGGCGATGGTGGCGGCTGGCGGGCATCATCCCACGGGAGTCTCGATCAGTTGTTCCTCCTATCCATGCCATCCCTGCCTTCCGCTGCTTCGGCAACTTAGCCACTCTCGCGGTCCATCCAGAGATGATGTGTCCTCGTAGATGGTCCACGGTAGCGGTCCTCGATGATGGTTCTCGAGCCAGTGCCCTACGGGGAATGGTGACAGGGAGGGAAGGGCGGAGGGGAGGGATCTTATCCTAAATACAATAGGCCTAAAACACTAAACAGACGCAATAAACGGTAATTCGCAATACAGTACGCAATACTCGTGCTCGGGGCCAGTGATACCTTCGAGCCAGGTGACGGGGAGGAGTTCATTGTAACATTTTTGTTACAGTATATAGGCCTCTATCATAACTCAACCTATTTACCTCTTAAGGTAATAATATTAAAGTATGAGAATTCAGATTTAGGGTATAATTGTGATTACTAATTAGTAAATTTTACCTGCAGCTTAAGTGATGATATAAGAGAAACATATGAGTATAGATCATTTTATTTGATGAGCATTATTTGGCTGCTTTGGTCACCATCCACTAAGAGATCATGACTGCCCAGCAAACACTGAATTTAGTAGTTATATTACCTGAGTGTAACAAGTAATATAACAGTTTGTATATTACAAGAACATAACTGCTCAATGATATTTTCGCAAAGGTGGTACATAACAATGGGTATAACTATTATATAACATTTTGGTTATAACAACCATAATAGTTATATAATCCAATGTATAAGAAAAAACCACAAAGGATATTGTAGAATAACATTGGTATACAATATAAATCGGTAATATAATCACGTGATATGGCATGGTTTGCTAGCATCTATATGCAGAGATGAGTAGGGAGATTGCCAATGAGCCTGTTTTTGGTGATCTCAATTTTTCGTGTCGTGTCGTGTATATATAGTAATACTACGCGTGATAATCTGGAGCTGTGTTTTGGCGCGTCGACGCGCCACCTGAACGAGACTCTCGAACTAGTTCCACGTTTTTGATTGGTCGAATGAATTCGTGTGTTCCTCGAGATCCACGATTTTAAACCGGGTGAACACTCAAATAGGGAGACTTGTATCCACCTTTTTTTTTACAGGATATTACATAAACCGTAGTAATAAGGTAGTTAATACTCTTAATATTATGAAGCTCTGGAAATAATAGAGTAAGCAAATAAAACTTAAAAAAAACTCTCGAACGTGGGTAACTACACAAATATAAGTTTGCTAAATAATATACCACAATGACTCGATAGCAGACGTGCTTGGTGCTGGATTAATGTCCCAGAGTCTCGTGTTCGAAACTCACGTCTCAGCCATTTTATTAGAGCGAAGCTCTTTTACGGAGGTTCTGCGGCTGGAGCGAACTGGGAAATTTTAAGACGCTCGTCACTAGACGCTTTGAGAGAGGGGAAAGTCGAGCAGAGCTGGATACCGTAGCGCGTAAGAAACGGAGAGAGAGAGAGTGAGAAAGAGTAGGGAGGGAAAGGGGCGAGGCTAGCGTCAGAGTGGGATACAGCAGCACACTCTCTCTCTCTCTCGTTCTTTCTCTTTCTAAGCAAGAACGATATAGATATAGTAGCACGCGCGGTCTCGGCTTGGCGTTGGTTACGATTCTGATGCGCAGAGTATTGTTTATGGAATCTGCGCAGTTCTTGGTCTCTCTCTCTCTCTCTCTCTCTCGCATATTCGCATCTAAGCAAGAACGATATAGATATAGTAGCACGCGCGGTCTCGGCTT
>NW_014333730.1:0-559 GCF_000341935.2 Cephus cinctus | reverse complement strand
CTCTCTCTCTCTCTCTCTCTCTCTCTCTCTCTCTCTCTCTCCCTCTCGCATATTCGCATATACGCGTTTTCTTCAGTTTCATATTGTCTGCTACATAAAAGCAACAAGTGTAATCAGTGAAATACACAGTTAAATAATGGATCTCACTAGTTCATCCACCGACGATGAAAAAATTATTCCAAAAAAAGTTTTAGTTCTATCAGAAAATTATGAACCAACTAATGCTGCGTAAGTACACGAATTATACTAACTAATGATATTACAGGTTATGTTTGTGTATTTTATATGCATACATATAAGTATAACTTCAATAAAGGTTATTTCTTTTCGTATTTTTTTTCGTATTTTCTTCGTATTTTATATAAAATACATAAACGTCATACAAACGCCGAGAGTCGCGCGAAACAAGATCAACGACATCTCGAATGTGTATAAATACCTAAACGTATAACTTGAATATATTGTACATATATATACTGTTGTGGCCGAGCTCGAACGTTGCACGATTCGAATGTGACGTGCAGGGCGTTATCACACGTCTAACAAAGTTAATCTCCCA
>NW_014333729.1:147501-155197 GCF_000341935.2 Cephus cinctus | reverse complement strand
ATCTATCTATCTATCTATCTATCTCATCTATCTATCTATCTATCTATCTTTATCTCTCTCGATCACGACTTTTGTCTTATTTACTCCCTGAAAGGTTTGAATTGCGAACGAGATTTCAGAATAGTTTTTACACGGGAATTCGGACAATGCTAAGAGACAAAACGCAGAGCAGTTGCCACCGTGTAATTCACTACCATCCGGAGATTTCTTTTTACAACTTGCCCTTAACACGACTCGATCTTCAGGGATGCGGAATATCCTCTTATGTCCTTTGGTACCAACCAGAACAGTCGAGAGATCAAAATTTACATTTGTTAAATTCTTAAATGAAAATCATAATTTCATGATTCATTCACTGGAGCCTGTATAGTTTATGATATTAGGCCAATTGGACCAAATCTTATCTTGTTTGTTCGTGACATAGACAGAAGTCCAAAAATAGATCTAATTCCAACAAATATGACTGAAGGGAAATTTATTAGCTAAAATGTATGAAAAAAATATTTAATCCAGAATGCTAATGCTTATTAGCGTGATTTACGTTTTTTAAGGACACGAAATGAGTCCCTAAAAATGTTTAATGAAATTCGGTATCAGTACGATTCTACGATAGTGCGGAATTTCAGGTGGGCTGAGAATAGGATGCTAGTGATAGGTGCCTACATTGCGTTACACTGAATATGTACAGCAGGGGTTCGGGAATGCCAGGATATATTGTTTATCGAAGCAGAGCAGAGGGTACATTAGCGACGTGCCTTCCGTGCGTTTCCAACTGACGATCGTGGTTGCGTGCCGAGCATAACGGCCACTGTCATTGACATTGTTGTGGCCTGATGCAACGCTGCCAACATGACGCTCCTGTGTCTCTTGTAGGGAGTACACTGTGGTCGAGAGGCATAATCCAACCCAGCCAAACCTCATCTAATGGCACTACCGCTACTCGAGTAGGTACTGTCTCTGTCAAGGATAGGACCGAATTCTCTGATTCTTTGTTCGCACACTCAATTCCCGGTGTTTGCTATCGACGTATTTCTCTTTCCCTATTTCTCGTAGTATATCTCTCTTTATCTATTTTTTTCTCTTCGTAACAGACATACGTGCATCCATGTGTCACGAGAATCTTTGCCATACACAGATGCGTAGACGGCTTTACAATTACTGCCTCAAACGTGCATCTGCTGTGCTAGAGCGACATAGAAGATTGCCATGGGATTGAAGAGGATCGAAGAGGGAGAGAAACGGAAGGTGCGAACGTCCGTATAAAAATCTTTAGAGAAATTCGAGTTTACCCACTCTAATGACTGACGTCCTATGTAAACTTTTTGCCGACTCAGCACATCGCAGAGTAAACCAATTCGCGGAAAGAAGAAGGGTGGTATGTACATACATATACATATACTTATTGCACAGCATATATTGCTGAGCGAATGAACGGATGAGTGGGCAGACAGATCGGAAGATCGAGAGGCAGAAATGACGAAAGGAGGAAAGAAGATAAAAAGAGATGGGGGAGGGGGTCTAGATCTGCGAAAAGAGCTGTCTTAAAAAAATTCCCAGGTATAGAACGTTGAAAAATAAAAAAATAAAAAATAACGGGATATCTCATTGTCAGGGAAATAAATTCATTCTACGGTTCACTGAAGAGTGTAGAGAATTCAGCGTACTTGGCAGCCGTAACAAGAACAGGATAGTGGGAGTGTTCACTACTCTGGAATTCCTCGTCAACGATCCAACCCTTGTTTGCATCCAGAAAGGCTTCGATTCGACCGCAAATCTATCGAGCGACGTCGAGGACGTTGCCGGGGTGGTGACTCGGTGAGTCGTCGGGATTGTGCGGCAGTCTCACAATCCTTGTACCTTGTTATTGCCCTTTATAATCGAATAGACTCTGTCCGAACGCGAATTCGAAGTCTTCCGGCTTTTCTTTGGGATTCTGGTTTTGTCCAGTCAGACTTACCAATACAGCAACAAATTTCTGTGAGACGTTCACGGAACGTCCATACGTCGATAGAACATCTGCGACGAGCGAATCTATGCGGATTACGATCTTATCATAACGGTCATGTAAAAGCATAAAATTCTGTTGCAAATGGGTGTACTTTACAAATTTTTAACTGTAGCGTATGAAATGTTTCCCATTAGGACGCATGGAAATGACTATCAAGAAATATGCACTATGTACAACCTTTTGTTATCTAGGCGTAGAAGCTGTCTTCGGTACGAACGAACTAATTTGTCAACCCAATACATAAAGAAAGCTGAGCTTTCCATTAAGTAAGCTAGGATTAGATCACTATTAGCTGCAAACAACCAGAGTTTCGCGCGTGTGTAGGTTCCATAATGCAATATTTTTGTAAACTGTTAAAAGTTGTCTACAATTATTTGACTTGTAGATCGCTACGTATTGCAGCGAAATTTTCGTTCCTCGGAAGCGATTCCAATAGCGACTCATTTTCACACTAGAAAAAGAAACCCGCTGCTAGTATACGATTGACTTCTAGTATTTGTCAACATGTATATTCCTAATTTTAGTGAGGCTACCTTTTGCTATTATTTAGATATATTTGTTAATTCTAGAATATTTCACTTTGGTTATATTTTTAAGCTATCGACCGAGCTTGCAGCAACCAAGTTCTTGCGTTAGATGCGATATGGCGGGAAAAGACGCGAAAAAGAGTGGCTGCTTTAACTTATAAGATATGCGACGAGTTGAACCGTCGCTAAAAGCTGCGTCGATTAAATCAGTCGCCGTCGAACCACCCGCGCTTGTTGCAAACCGCTGCTTCTCAAGAAATGAGTGAAGCGCGCATAGCAGTATTGCTGAAACTCAAAACAGTAGAAGTGACGAAGTGAAATCGTTAGATAATACGAAAGGGCCCATTTTTAGAATATTATCGCCCTACTCTTGACCGTCCATTTTTAGGCTTATGTTGTCCAAAAAAGCATTCGTTGTTGAATGTCAGTATTAGGTCAATAGTAAAGCCCAATACTAGAGTACTCTAATCCGTCAAGCGTCAATCACTCACCTTTATACATTTATATTATATAAACCTATACCACATAATGTACCCTACTGGACTTATTAGAGTAATCTAGCGTTGAACTCAAATATTGACCAATTATTAGTATTCAAGAACGAATGCTCTTTTTGGACATCTTAAGCCTAAAAATGGAAGGTTAAGAGTAGAGCGATAATTTTTTATAAATAGGCCCATCCGTGTTGTCTGAGATGGGTAACTGCATAAGGAGGGGAAAAAAAAAACGAGAATATGAACGGAAAAAAAGATAAAAATGTTACGAAAATATTTGTGTCTCGCTTCACTTGACTTCACTCAAGCACGTGCTCCTTATGAACTTTTTTCCCTCGTTTCACTCCTCGTTACGGATATCAGAGTTTAAGGTAAGTAAATGGACGTCCTGAAAATTTCCAACGGAACATCACAGTCCTCACTAGCTCATTTCGAGACGGAGCATCAATTTGGCAAACGGTGAGGGCAATGATTTGGAAATATGAACTTATATAAAAATTAGTGCTGAAAAGCGAAATAGGAGAAGAAGCCAAATTTGATAGGGAGAGAGAACGTGGTGGAAGAGGATGGGGACAGGTGTCTCCGATATTTAAGGTAGTATGGTAGAGTTTGGCTAAAGTCAAATCAATAGCCATATATAATTTGTTAAATTTCATAAAACAAATGGAAATATAAATTTAATACTAGCAAATAATAATTATTCTGATAAATAAATCGTAATGCTTAAGCCCTTCACAGATTAAATAACGTAACACGTAAGAAGTAAGCGTAAGGAAACCAACCAATCAGAATCTAGTACTGTCCGTTTGGAGGGGAAACCTTTACTGAACGCCCAAATCAGCACCGTCATTTTTTCTCTAGTGCTTACGGGCAGAGAAAAGAGCACGCGCAAGAGAGAGAGACAGCCGCCGCATGCGTTTCGTTTAATAGTAATTTATCAATAACTGTACGGTAAATGATGTTCATTTTTTTTAACAGTAAACGTTTCACACGGAAAAAATATTATTGTTGTGATTACACGTGAACGTTTGTCAAGTTCTAGTTATAAAAATAAATTTTGTAAGGTTAGTTATATTTTTTAGTTAATCGAATCCGTGCCATTTGTAAAATAAATGGGTAAATTATAGTGAATAAATTTGAATAAATTTGACACGTTTCATAGTTAGAAATACGAGTTTTGATGGTAAAAATTACAAATGAAAAGGTACGGTTTATGATTACAATTGGAGGAGTTAAGTATAGTAGTGTATATACATATATAGGAAATAAAGGAGGGGGGAGGTAACTATAATTTTTAATAAACGCATTTATATGTTGTAGAAAAAGTCACAAAGTTCTAAAAAATTGTGTCATTATACAGGGTGTTCGTTATGAAACGCACTGTAGTAACACTGTTACATTTCTATTCAAATTCTAATGAATACGTGTTTTTTAATTTTTTATTTCATATATCAAAATTTCGAGATAATCAAGGTTGAAGTTGCAGTAATGCGACCAATCAGAACGCGTTTAAACGCAGCGTAGATGACGTCGCGAATCAGCCCGCAAGGCCAATAACATTAAGAGTATCGTCGTTGTGTCCCTGTTTATCTGCATGTAATTGAGTAAGATACAAGAGATGATACTCTTAGTGTTATTGGCCTCCTGTAAGCAGGCCTTGCGGGCTGGCTCGCGACGTCATCTACGCTCTGTTTAAACGCGTTTTGATTAGTCGTATTACTGCAACTTCAACCTTGATTATCTCGAAATTTTGATATATGAAATAAAAAATGAAAATACACGTATTCTTTAGAATTTGACAAGGAATGCAACAATGTTACTACAGTGCGTTTCATAACGAACACCCTGTATACATAATTGTTTTTCTAATTGAAATTAAGAAGCAGTCAAAATGACTTCCTTGGGCAATCTAGTCAGTCACATCTGACTGAATACAACTATTTTTCCTCCACCACCTTAATTTTGCCCAACTTTACTAATTAATATCTCTTACCTAGACGGTAAACAAATTTTGTTTCGAGCCAGCATAAGAAGCTGATTGAGCTCTTTCTATTAGGTATTAAAAAATGTAGGATCAACTTTCTAGCATAATTCTACCATACTTGAATACATAGCTTAAATACCTCGATGGACAACGCCATGACAAGTGCGTTGACCTGCCGGGAACTGGGCATTTTTCTAGGCACGCCCGATTCTCTCTCTATGGATTATTTGTATAACGTGAATTTTATTTATTTTTTTCTATTCAAATAAAATACTGCTGCTTCATGTACTATAAGCCAGGTACATACTTACTGCAGTTTTAAAAATAAAATAATAAAAAATCAACTAGGGATTAAACTGCACGATTATGAGGGATCTTAAATTGTTATCTGTAAGTGTAAGGCAAATCCAAGAGAAAATAATCTGCAAAATATATCCTTGTTTATCATTATGAATTACACGGTTGGAGGTGAGAGGTTTTAGTTAGTCAATAATAGGGTCATTCACCTTATTCTAACCTCTTGTTTTGTGTCACTACGCAAAGTGTAGTTGAGTGCCGATTTTAATAACTAATCAAAGCTTTGTTATCCCAGACATTCTTGATTTTGCTGTCACAGCTAATCCGCATGCTTAGTCTAGCTGTCGCAAGTTAATAATACTGATATCGTTACCATAGCGATACAGTAATGCTGAAATTAGTTTAAGTTTTATTAGAAATATCGTATAGATTTGAGAGCCAGAAATATTACGATATTACCTAAACTTTTTTTTTCGTGGAGAAATTTATAGCAAAATATGCTAATGAGGACAAGATAAAATATTATACGCTACGAAACGAACCTCGTACGTCCAGCGTTGTCTTCCTTTAAAGTCAACATTAAGTGCTTTGCTTCCGTGATTTTTACTCAATTTAATGATTCGATTGCTGGGGTAGTGCTGAAAAAAGGTAAGTGAACGGTTCGGGTATAAGAGCTTCTGTACAATTGTAATGTAACCCGCTGTAATTATTAAAATTAATGTATAATAGAACCTCGATCATTGCAAGCCCGCGGAACCAAGAAGTTCCATAGCTATTGAAAATAGTATAACGAAGTACAATTAATTACGTCAGAGAGCAATTTTGTTAAACTTTTAAGAAAATTAAGTGTCTATCCCCACTTAGAAGTAAGTATAAAAGACATTTGGTATCACTCGACTTTTAGTAATAATTGTAAGTGGTATCCCCCAAAAAACACTTACGTGTAAAAAACTACGCCAAGTACAGAAGTGCTGTGTATTCCTCTAATAAAAAGTATTGATATCACATTATTGAGGCCAAGTTCATAAGTCACTACATGTTTGCCTATTATATGATTTAGCACTGGCCCATCATTTTAATTGTATTTTCAAAATTTCTTATAACGTTTTCACTACTCTTTTACATTACTACTGCTTCCCGTAGTTGATTATGATTTAATGGTCATTTAATAATTAATAAAACTTTAGGTGATTCATTATCGAGTACTACTTGGCGGATTCGTGCATTTCTTGACATAAATTCGCGTTCATTATGCCAGTCATCAAACTCAAAACTAATGTCAATTTTTCATATGTATACAGCTCATTCACAATAACTCGTCAAAAATAATCACGGTAAAAGCTTAATAACACACATATAGTTTTAGGATACTATTAGTACGTTCAAAGTAAGTACTTTGGAATTCCTGGCACGGACCCGCCAAGTAGTACTCGATAAGGAATTATCTACAGTTTTATTAATTATTAATTGACCATTAAATCATAATCAACTACGGGAAGCAGTAGTAATGTAAAAGAGTAGTGAAAACGTTATAAGAAATTTTGAAAATACAATTAAAATGATGGGCCAGTGCTAAATCATATAATAGGCAAACATGTAGTGACTTATGAACTTGGCCTCAATAATGTGATATCAATACTTTTTATTAGAGGAATACACAGCACTTCTGTACTTGGCGTAGTTTTTTACACGTAAGTGTTTTTTGGGGGATATCATAAGTTTTTGTTGTTCAACGGGACATAGAAGCTCTAAGCACTGAAATCTATATTTTCATAGATATAAAATGTAAAGGCATTAAGATGTCGCTAATCAGAAAAATATATTGCGTTGTCGAAAATGTTAAATGGCATATAAATAAAATTTGTAAGTCCCTTTTTTTTAGAAATGCATAAAGATTGTAACGTATTTCTTTAAAGGTTGATTCTCGATGATAGTTCATTCTCGGATTTTGCGTTATCGGTATCGAGTTAAGAAAAAAATACGTTACAATACATACTGTAACGTTATTCTTTTCCTTGACCCGACACCGATAGCAAAACGTACGAGAACGAACTATCTTCGAGAACCGACCTACGTTACCTTCGGCCGTCCACCCGTCGTTCGTACATCCGCAAGCCAGGCGGGCGCCAGTCGATTCTTTTTTCACCGGGAACTGACGAGCCGGTATAAACTGGGAGTTGGAGTGGAACAGGCCGAACTCCACCAAGAATGTCCGTGGAGACGTCTCCGTCGGATACTCTCCTCTGCCGGGCAACTCGGTGCGTCGAGACCATCTCCCCACGGCAGATCCGAGCACCTCGACCTCAACTAAACACTGACACAATCTTACGAGAGCCTTGACATAACTGTACGAATCAACCCGAGAGCGTAGCTTCTGAGCAGGGTG
>NW_014333729.1:145424-147377 GCF_000341935.2 Cephus cinctus | reverse complement strand
CCCGAGAGCGTAGCTTCTGAGCAGGGTGGCGACCCGAAGAGAACCAGGAATCGAGAACGTTATCTGTATCGGTAACCGGAGCCGCCTTGGGACCGTAATTCGAAAAATCACGTCACAAGATATATACAAATTTTTAAAGAAAATGTAATCTTCAGTGCATATAAGCGTCGTTAATGGTGTCCAGCTTGTTGAAGCCGTGTGGTAAATGCAACAGAGGAAAGTGTGCTGGATTATTTACGTACCTCAGGCCGTGCGAACAACAAAGAGGATACTATTGTTTGAGCGAAGCGCCAAAGCGTCGCTCGTTGCACACTTTTCTGGACACTCTAGATTTCTACGTCTGACACCTAGATGCAGGAAACTACGGAGCGGAACACCTGGACACCCTGGACTTCCACATCCAATACCTAGATACAAGAAACTACGGAGCGGAACACCTGGACAGTAAAATTTCTTAGTAAATTTCTGATTTAGTTACAACACGACTATCAAATTTTCTTCTACGTAAGATTAAAATGTTGAATTTTAGACAAAAAATCAAAATTTTTACTCTGCTAGATGATAAAAATTAACACCCTTCTTTTAAATATTCTGTTACAAATTGAAATTTTTCTTTGAAGAATTAAAATTTGCCCTTTTTTAATCGATAAATTTCTCCTATAAACGTCGTTCGCATCTCCTTTGAAGTAAAGAGCACGGTCACTTTTCTGAAATTTTTCTCTCCGTGTATAATTCATGACCCAAGAGTTTTCCATAGAGTCGACCTTAAGGCTAGGAAAAATCTATGGTTTGGTTATATATATCTTTTTCCTTTTTATTTTCATTCATTTCAGCTGCGTTACTCATCCTTAGCCAGTACTGGCGAAACGATCAAATATAGTCTCCCGACTCTTTAGGAGATATATGTATAATGCGAAAACTTTTTTGCACTCGATTCTTTATCCCAGCAGCTAGATGTTCTATAGATATATGTCGGCTGGCGGGCTTTGGAGAGCAATTCCCATGCTTCATATGGTTCGTAGGAAAGGAACTTCAACGATCCTATACTATATTTTCTGCCGAGTCAACCATCTATTGAGAATACTCGTACGCACACGTGGACAGATGGAAGAGGAAGATCCTCGACGACGAAGAAGAGGGAATCGAAGAAAGACCATGGCGGTCTTTTTTACTTTTTAAATTTACTGGCTGTTTAGTGTTGCCTGTTTGTCTACTTTTCAATTTCCTTAGATATATACCATTGTGATATGATATGTACTGTAATGTTAGAAAGTTCACATTACTATTAGCTACGATAAACTTCAGACGTTTCGATCGCGGAGCGCATCTATCGCTCCTTGTCAGCTATTTATAAACACGGCAAAGCACTGAAAATCTTATTTTTGTGTTAATTTCTAAATGTAAGCTATAACCCCTTTACTAACAGTAACACATTTATACGAAGAACAAAATCGTGTCATTTTGCTGCATGAAGTGTATATGCACATCTAAATAAAAGCGGTTATATGCATATAAGCGTCGTTAATGGTGTCCAGCTTGTTGAAGCCGTGTGGTAAATGCAACAGAGGAAAGTGTGCTGGATTATTTACGTACCTCAGGCCGTGCGAACAACAAAGAGGATACTATTGTTTGAGCGAAGCGCCAAAGCGTCGCTCGTTGCACACTTTTCTGGACACTCTAGATTTCTACGTCTGACACCTAGATGCAGGAAACTACGGAGCGGAACACCTGGACACCCTGGACTTCCACATCCAATACCTAGATACAAGAAACTACGGAGCGGAACACCTGGACAGTAAAATTTCTTAGTAAATTTCTGATTTAGTTACAACACGACTATCAAATTTTCTTCTACGTAAGATTAAAATGTTGAATTTTAGACAAAAAATCAAAATTTTTACTCTGCTAGATGATAAAAATTAACACCCTTCTTTTAAATACACCCTGGACTTC
>NW_014333729.1:126842-145206 GCF_000341935.2 Cephus cinctus | reverse complement strand
CACATCCAATACCTAGATACAAGAAACTACGGAGCGGAACACCTGGACAGTAAAATTTCTTAGTAAATTTCTGATTTAGTTACAACACGACTATCAAATTTTCTTCTACGTAAGATTAAAATGTTGAATTTTAGACAAAAAATCAAAATTTTTACTCTGCTAGATGATAAAAATTAACACCCTTCTTTTAAATATTCTGTTACAAATTGAAATTTTTCTTTGAAGAATTAAAATTTGCCCTTTTTTAATCGATAAATTTCTCCTATAAACGTCGTTCGCATCTCCTTTGAAGTAAAGAGCACGGTCACTTTTCTGAAATTTTTCTCTCCGTGTATAATTCATGACCCAAGAGTTTTCCATAGAGTCGACCTTAAGGCTAGGAAAAATCTATGGTTTGGTTATATATATCTTTTTCCTTTTTATTTTCATTCATTTCAGCTGCGTTACTCATCCTTAGCCAGTACTGGCGAAACGATCAAATATAGTCTCCCGACTCTTTAGGAGATATATGTATAATGCGAAAACTTTTTTGCACTCGATTCTTTATCCCAGCAGCTAGATGTTCTATAGATATATGTCGGCTGGCGGGCTTTGGAGAGCAATTCCCATGCTTCATATGGTTCGTAGGAAAGGAACTTCAACGATCCTATACTATATTTTCTGCCGAGTCAACCATCTATTGAGAATACTCGTACGCACACGTGGACAGATGGAAGAGGAAGATCCTCGACGACGAAGAAGAGGGAATCGAAGAAAGACCATGGCGGTCTTTTTTACTTTTTAAATTTACTGGCTGTTTAGTGTTGCCTGTTTGTCTACTTTTCAATTTCCTTAGATATATACCATTGTGATATGATATGTACTGTAATGTTAGAAAGTTCACATTACTATTAGCTACGATAAACTTCAGACGTTTCGATCGCGGAGCGCATCTATCGCTCCTTGTCAGCTATTTATAAACACGGCAAAGCACTGAAAATCTTATTTTTGTGTTAATTTCTAAATGTAAGCTATAACCCCTTTACTAACAGTAACACATTTATACGAAGAACAAAATCGTGTCATTTTGCTGCATGAAGTGTATATGCACATCTAAATAAAAGCGGTTATACTGTTGTAATTTTAATAAAAATGACGTCCTAAAGTTTTTGGGGTGGTTGAATTTTGATATCAACATTTTAAACTTCAAAATGATAGACATACAATATGGTAAATCAAAAATTTAAAAATAGTTGGGTTATTGTAAAAATGGGTTTTCGAAAGTTTCTAGTCATTAAATGCAAATTTGCTATTAAAAAAAATTAATTAAAGAATATAAAAATTTAAAAAACAGAAAATAAAACATGATGTGAAAAATTGCCACTTCCTCGTTTCGTGACTACCAGAGCGGCATTATATTAAGCTATTAAATTAGTTATTCTTCAAACAAATTGGATCATAATATTGGTTATCAAATTTGGATTCAGCTATCCTGAAAACCTTAAATAATGAAATTATCGGGTAAATCAGACCCTTCCCCCCTTTTTTTTTACAATAAAAATGTCACAGAAAGATAGTTTTTGTTACACTGCGAAGGGGTTATAATTTGTATTATATTTTATATTTATGTAAACTATCATTGTCAACTACGCCAAAGCAAATCTCGATTGTGCACCATCATTCAGCCGGGCAGAAGACTGACGCCAGAGAATGTGCATTAGTCTAAACTCAATAATAAATTTCGAAAATACAGAAATTAATAACGGAAGGCACGGAATCTTTTCCTGGCTGGCGAAACGCGAACATCTCCTAGGTCGAAACTCGGAGGAATGAAACGAAACCGATCTTTACGTGCCCATGCACGGAAGCCAAGATAGAAAAGATTTTGCCTTTTAGACAAAAGTACTTACCTAAGCGTTACGTTTCGAAACCCATGCGAGATAATTACTTTAGCGAGACCGGCCAAGACGGCTAACGTAAAACAAATGAATTTTGAGGGTTCTTCTTCCTACCGGTCGAGGCTAGCTCCCTCACGGGAGAGCTGGTACGGCTCGCTCGGCCAATCGTCTACGCGGAAGTTTTCTGCCAATCCGTGGCTTACGCGCGAAATATACGAAACATACCAATGGATTAATTATAAAAGATACTTTAACGATACAGAATTATGATATCGCAAACCGATGCGAGAGGATCTTTACGAGATCAAATATTCACGCGAGTCTCCGTTTAATCGTTCAGTTGTGATACTTGGATGGATGGTCTGCGAATTCGGGGTTCCACTGAAGTCTACGCACGATACATTGGCGTACGTCGGCTTATCGCGAGAGTTGGAACGCAGTAATAATCAGAACGGGCTGCTACCGTCACTCCTGGATGTCCAGGTGATGTCGGGTGGATATTTTCGTCCGGTCCTGCGTAAAGGGGACGTCGAAATGGCGGAGGGTCCTTTCTCCTCTGCCTAGGGTAGCTCCCTCTTCAGTACGGATGCCGTTAGCTAAGCATCGGTACCGGAACTGAGTAACGATAGGTTGTCCATGGCGATATTCTCGTCGGGTCTGCTCCTTACTTTATCGAAGGTGTCCGTAGCGGGATGGTGGTCTCTGCTGGCAGTGGCGTTCCTCCACGCTCTCTGGCTTGACCGTAGGCAGCCTCCCTCGGGCGAGACTGAAGGTGCTGTTCTCGCTGCAGGTACAGAGTCTTTCTCGTCATAATGGTGTCTTGATGTGTCGCATGAAATTATTTTACGATAGGAATTAGTCTAATATTATTACATTATATATTCGAGACCCTGGAGTTCTTGGCCGGTTATTTCAGTTAATGCGACTTTAAGGGACGGCACTGCGTTCCGCATGTTAAACATGACAGTCAACCGATTCTAGCCTTGTGAGGCTAATGACGTGATAATATATATATATACTTACTTACTTAGCAGGGGCTTAAGTAACAAAGTGCAACTCTTTTTTTTCCAAATTTTGGGAATTTATAGTATTCTTTAAATTGAAAGAGAGAACATTATCGAAATTGTTCATCAAATATTTCGTCTGAAATTCTTTTCCGATGAATTGGAAAAAAATAATTCGTCACTGCAAGAAAAATTGCAATGTCTGTTACTACAACCTTTGGCAAACATAGAAACAGCATTTTGTGCAGTAACGACTACGGCTACAGTAGAGTAAAATTTCTTCGTTGATTCTAGTATTAGGTATTATATTACGTGGCATGGTTAAATTTACACAAATATAATAGTGAAATTTACCTCTCTAATATTAGAAGAGATTGACATATGATTGTTGTTATTACACTGGTAAATGTCATTAATACTTTTGCATGGAAAACAATGTTCTGCAAACATTAAAGTAATAATTACTTTAATTAAAATACATTAAACATGCGACTGCCATAATATTGTAATTAAAACAAAATTTAAAGAACATAGGTATGTGCGTGGGACTTCACAGCTGGTGGTTACACTATTTATGATGCCAATAGGGGGATTTGAATTTGTGATCATCGGGATGTTCGAAATGAGGAATGCGATATGTGATTTGTAAATCTTGCTTTCGCTAAGAATTGTAGTTGTCAATATTTGTATATACATATAAAAATAGTACGTTTTACCGAATTTCTTCAAAAATATAATTGAAATTTAACGATTTATTCGAGTAACACGGGTAAAACACGTATCAGAATTGAATATTATAGCGCTTTAAATTGACTGATGAAGTGATGATGAACTTGATTGTTTCATTTCCACACATTTGGTCTAATAGTATAATAAAATGTCTTATCCATAAACACTTCATTAAATAATGTAAATTTACATTACTCCTAATCGACCGTAGATTTATGTAATACTTACTTTAAAAAGCGTTAAATTTTAAATTCAGTAGAAAGTTAAGAATTACTGTTGTTGCAAGCAATTGTACGAATATGTGCCAATGTTGACTTACATGCATCGCAACGATCAGTTACATTTTCTATTCCTTCCTTTTTTTTTTCTTTACAAGTAATTCAACAGTGTCGATTGAATATTAGTATATTGCTGCGACAATAATTTTTGTCTGCGTGTGCCGAGCAATTTATTTGATAAAGAAATCATTTTCGTACTTTTTACGCTTAACCCGTTTCATAAATTTTATTTCTACGCACGTTTTATTTCAGTTATAAATTTCTTGCTGGTACAGGTACTTAAGTATCTCTCCCTACCAGCTGCTAGTAATTTCCCTTGCGAAAATACGAAAAAATAAACGGGACCCAATACCGATACCACCGTCTATCTACTTTGTTTCACTCCAACGTCCTGGTGTCCTGACTCCACAGACTGTGCGATTTTGCGGTACCATCGTCCTTTCTATGCTTTTTTAATTCGCTGCTCTTTGCAGAACGAGGCTTATTAGCGTGCACCACGCTACACGGCTCGACGAGCTTCTGATAATCGATACGTCGATTCTTCTCATGTATCTGCAGAGTACAGACGGAGCCGTGAAATCATTAGGGTCCTGAAAATGACGCTCCACTTCGATTGGTTGATCAGTCTCGTAGATTTGCTAGTAGACTCGATATTTATAAACCGGGATGACGTGGGATGATAATGATGATTCCGATATGAAGCATTTCATTCAGCGTTCTTCAGTTCTGATGATGATGTTACCGCATACTCGCTTATTCACCTATCACGTATGTGTCTATATTAAAAATATTATACAGTACAATTTTCCTGGCGAGACTTTAAATAACCTATATAATATACGATGTATGTATATCGAGTGCTGCCACGGGTGTGGTTGCCTCAACGAATCAAATAACAATTGATGAGAATTACTGCTGTAATAATCAAGCTATTTTATAAATGTCACTAATAATATATTCAGTTCGTGAAAATTTCCGGCGTGTACAATTTTATGAAAAATATTGTAACGCGACAACTGTATTTGCGCCCCGAATTGATTCTAGATGCCAGCACCCTCGTGCCCTCCCACTTATTACAAATTTTACTAGCTTCACAGAGGGAAGGATCTAGCTCTTCCCATTTGCCTGTAGGCATCGAATACGGAAACAACAGGTATTTATCGGAAATAATATAGAAGTGCTTAATAGGACGTTACTCTATTAGAATTGTATTTACCATTATCCAGTGGTTAAACGCATGATTCTTTTGGCGGATTGGAGCTCGCTAGAAGACATCCCACTGAAGGGCACGAGGTGCCTACATATTGGAAGCTTCCTGGCTACAGCTGGCTTATCACGATCACGTACATACAAGAGTTGTCACCACGATTCTCCATGTTAGTATACTCTTAGATATAGTGTGTTTGCGTTGGCGAAATGTGGTAATTTGTTTTAAACGGCATTTATCTATATTGTACTCCTTTTATTTTATATCCGCCTATCATCGATTGTGCATTATCGCTCGAACGGTTCAAAGCTCTCATTGTTAGTAGTGTCTTCTCTGTCATAGTGTTTTATAATTAATGGTTAATTAAATAAGTGTTATATTACAATATAAAGAGCCACCAGCCACGATAATGTAAGAAATGATAAAGAGCTTATAAATTCTATTTTGCCGAACTAAGTATTGTTATACTGTCAACATTCGCACACAACGTTTTTTACAGATATACGTTTAGGAAATTATAGTTTCAAGATTTATCAACAGTTTTATTTTATTCTAAAAATTCGAGAAGTTGAAATCGATTTCCTTAGGGGAGAACGGGTGAACTTCTCGAAATCACAAGAATTAAATATTTTAATAAATTATACCGAAAGTAAGTTTACTTTATGCTTACACCCGAGAGTTTAAGCCAGAAATTTGTATATATTACATTAATAAGTTGGATGAACATTCGCTTAATAATTCTAGACCTCCTTTAGGTGAGTGCAATTCCCCCGCTTTCCCCTTCTTTATAAAAAAGGCGAAAATAAGCGAATACCTAATTGCTTCTTTCTACCTTCAGTGATATTTTTAACACAGAGCGCATAGCCGTACGGTTATTTGTGCTTGACATATTATTAATTATGATGTTATAAAAAACAGCAAAGAAAAGCGAATTTAAACGACGATGCGCTCATTAGGAAAATCAAATTTCTACTTAATAATTTATAATATAGATAGGGTTTACATAGCAATTTGCTCATGTTAGTCACTCACTAACGTTATTAGATTTTCATTGAAAACGGAAAGTAACGTGCTTGACCTATTTATACACAAAAGTATACTTGCATGAAGACAATTTTCAAGTAAATATTGCTGTGGAATGCGTGGTCAAAATACCCACGAACCTAATAACACTGGGATGTAACGGCAAACTAGGTAGTTTTATTAATTTTTAACCTGCAGAATATAGTAAAAAACATGAAGCGAAATTTACTGCTATGTGGTAGTAAAGTTTGCCTGCTTCAAGGTAAAAATTTCTGTGATTTCTGGGAAAAAAGAATAAAAACTGTACTAACGGGACAAAGCGGACAGGACAGTAGACGTGATTGTTTCAGGTTAGCTAGTACTTGGGGCCTTGATGACACCTGCGCGCTGCTACGAACCAAAGTTTTGCAATTGTGATCGATCGTTTACCGCTACATCTAGTTAAAATTTATACGACTCCGCAGGAACATTTGTGTGAAATCTAGCAAATTCTCTGTTGCTTTGCAGCGTCAACCTAAAATACTGTTCTACGGAAGTGGAATAAAAACATGGAAAATAATTATCAATGCGAGCGAGTTTATTGCGAGGACTAAATGTATTAACGATTTCTCTTTGACTTTGACTTAGCTTTCGATGAATTTGTAAACACGACGTTAGCGAAGAAAAGCGAACAGTATATCTGAATAATAGTGTAAGTGGCAAAGTATAATTTCGACGCATAAAAATAATATACAACATCTAACAGTAATTTTTTCTTTATTGTATATCTTAGTTTTCTTTTGATTCAAGTTCGGTAGAATTTCGACAACGCGCAAATCGTATTGTGGCTATTGAAATCACTTGATTAATCTGAAACCGATAAAAAATCCAAGGATATATGAATATTTAACGTTTAATTAGCAGACAAGATTTGTTTACAATTTTATATTGAGACAAATGGAAAACATATGAACATGAACTCACGCGATGCTACTAAGTACTAGATCAATGAAAATTTTACAGCTTCATCTTCGCATATCGGGAAAAATATAAAACAATCGACAACCTTCGATATTTCTACGCGTGCAAAATTACCGAAAAACATTGCTACTGGTATTGGTCGTGCAGGTAATACCTATTCAATTGTATGATTTGTAATAAGGAAGTGACTTCATTAAAACGAATAGCACTTAAAGCTCGATGTAAGTTTTATGCACATTATGGATTTATAATTCAAAACGGAATGAGATGCTGCCCTTATCATTCATGGGGAAGGTTTACGAAAAAAATAATATAAGGATTTAATAACCAAAGTTGCTGGTTCGGCTTTGCTCAACCGAACAGATCTAAACAATTGCTGGAAGGATTTCGCAATATAACTCCTCAAAAATTATCAAACGTTGAATCCTAGCGGTGAACAGGAATAACTAAAGAAAAAATCAATCTAGGTCTCAGCGTAGTGGTAGAACTTATTTAGCAATTTGTGACAAAATTACGCACTGATTTATTCTATGAGATTCTCTTAACATTATTTATATTACATAATGACGTTATCAAAAGAAGCGTACATTCTGCCAGTAAAGCCCTATAATGAGTGACTTTGTACCGAACTATCCTGGCCTAGGACACATCACTCGATTAACATTCATTTAATGACACACTTGCCCTTTTGCAAAAACTCTTTATTCGCCAGATGAGAAAGAAGCTATTGTTGTCGTTGATGGAACGTATGTGTAATTGTGTATATTGAAAAGAGTTCCAATGATCGATTTCAAAGAAGAACTTTTACCGTATATAAACGGCGACTACTGATGAAGCTAATGTTAAGAGTTAATAAACAAAAGGTTACAATCTAGAAATGTTAGGTTCATATTTGGCGAATGGCAAGAATAAACGATGCGTTCAACGTCGCGTCTGGTGTGATGTATGATGTCGAATTACTATGAAACTAATTAAAGAACGATAATATAATTATAGTAGACAAGGAATTCAGAGATAGCGTGGAAGTTTTAAAAGTATTGAAGCTTATTGTAAAAATGATACACTTTCGAAAAAAAAACCAACGCCAACATTCAACGCAGGAACCTTTCTTTTGCGAGGAAGAGTAATGATTTAATGAACGAAGAATGGTCAACAAAGCGAGTGATATGGCATGAACAATAATTCATTAGCAGAATTCTATATTATTTACATTGGAAGGATTAAGCTAGTAAGTATAAAAATGTACAACGTAAAAGAGTCTCAATTCAACACAGGTAAACATGTAACTGATAAAGGTCTTTATAAACTGTCTATTCAGCCAGAATACAACGTATAACCCGAGTGCTTATTCAGAGTCATCATTCATCATCAAAAATATACAATAGATGGATCCAGTATTTAAATACAGGAGCAATCGCATCACGGTTTTGTCATTGTAAAGTTGAAACAAAGTTGTCGGTTGTTGCGTTCATGTTATTTCTGTGATATGGTACTCGAGTCGGTATTGAACTCATTTAAGCCTCAAAAATGTATCGAGGATTTCCAGTCTTATATGAGATTTATTAGATCGGAAAAAAATAAGTAAAACAGAACTCATTTGAACCTCGAAACTGCACTTATGTCCCGTTTCGCAGGTTTGAGGTTTTAATAAGAACCGAGATTAGGACTCATTTGACCCTCAGGAACTTCAATTGCAATTCTTGCCTTAGATTTTGACTGGTTCCTGAGGTTCTTTTTTGTCATATGTTATATATTTTACGGAAAATTGTTTTTTTGTCATCACATAATTATGATAATGTAACATTTTTAAGATAATACATTACCGAAAACAGATAACAGGTATTTATTTTACTTATATCAGTTGCCATAATAATTTTTAGGTGATTATTTTTTCTTGCTCCAAATGGTATCGCTCAATCGATTCTAAATGTTATAAAACGTCTTTGTAGCCTAACAAAAAATTATAATTTTTGGAGAACTAATCGTCAAGAATTTTCCAAGTTTCATTTAAATAATGTTAAATTAAAAATAAAGTGTAAATATTATGTGCTGTTTGAAGGATATCGAAGTTTACTTTCGACCTAAAATTCGTCCGGCATACCCTCGAAAAGAGTTTCGGTTTCTCGTCATCTATAAATAATTATTAAAAATATGTATTGGCACGAGTACAACGATATCGGTCGGCTAGAATCGACTAGAACTGTGCATTCCACCCGCGAGGGAGTCCGGAACTCACCCCTAAATGTCAGCATCTCACTACAGTATAGCTGAGATGCTGATAAATATGATAAAACTGTTTCGCACGTGGTTTATTCGTTAGAACTATTGAGATAATTTTCCTAGGGGATAAAACTGTGCAGGGTTTTCCTCTTCTATCCTCATATATGTGAAATTCGATGAGATGCTAACAAGCGGTACGAGAAGTTGGCATCTCATTCTTTAAAAACGTGATTTTAAGTGATAAGTCAATTAAACTATTGTTAAAACTTATCAAGAACTGTGCAGCTATGACGGATGCAAGTAAATATGAAGTCTATTTGTGAGATGCTAATAGTTGAAATGCTAGGTGTTCACACACGTTAGTTGTGAACTTATGGAACTTAAGATTTCGATACGGCAGAAGCAAAAAATTATTTTTTCTTAGGGATGACAAAGGCATAAAATGCGATCTCACGGTCCAGGAGATTATGCTTCAAGGCAAATTTAATTTGATTTTTATTTTGTACCGTACAGTGCGTGATGTGTGTGTAAATTATTTTGTTGATTCACATGCTATACATATATTTGACAGTATTGGATTTCGATTACAATCTCGTTATAGGGGTTTGGATTATGACTGGATAAAAATAGCGAATTTTATGATGTACAAAAAAAAGGAGATGAAAAAACCTTAGTATGATGTCAAATGCTTTTATGTCACTGGACGTGCTGGAGTCACCGATACGAAGAAGGGCGTGCGTTACATGAGAGATCCATCTATCTATATCTATTTATCTAACCAGATGGATATCTATCTATCTTGTGACTCGGCAAGCAGCGAGAAAGGCGACACCGTTCTAACAGAGTAATGGTAAGTGTATGAGAGGTCAATACTACGTAAATTGCAGCAGACTGCGCATTTCTCTGGCAAGGACGTTAGACATTAGAACAGCGTTGGAAGTGGGGGGTGGTTCAAAAGCAAACAGTGGACTGTCGAAGGAGAAAATGGGAATACCAAACGATTTTAAAAAACGTCACTCAAAAAGGCATACGGGGAAAATCGAAATGTCCTATCTCTGAGACAGTATAGACATCTTCCAGAATGTGGCAGATATTATTCCACAGGGTGACAGAGAACGTTCAGTCAGGATATGAAGAGTGGTAGATGAAGAAGATTGCGAGTGTATTCTGTGACGAAGAAGAATTTTTAGATCGGAACGTTAGTAACGTGGAGTTCGTAAGATGGCATATGACCGAGGTCAAATGTTTTGACCAGACGTTCGTTTAGGCCTCATTCGTCTTCGCCGGACTGGTCCGAGTATGCCGGAAATGAAGGCTCTCTTAGGGCGGATACTCATGGGTTTTGACCTGATATCGAAAAAGAAATCCCAGCAAGGGGTTAAGCTGTCAACCAGAATCAGCTAACTTTCCCTAATTCATCTACCCGTCTTGCAGGGTCATTCGTCTTTCCTCGAGTAACGTCGAGAATCATGGGACATTCATGAAAGTTCTCTTCAAGTATTAACAATGCACTGAGGTACTTTCTCAAAGAAATTCAAAAGAGCGTTGATATTCGGCCAATCAAAAGGTAGATGTATATCGCTGCCGACATTAACCCGTTATTGTCATCAGATTCGTTAGCCTTTCCTTTGACGCGAATTGGCACTTAATTGAAATACCGTCACAGGCAAGAAGTAACTACCATTGAAATCGTAATATCGAGCGCTTCTTGCAGAAAAATTTGATATAAAGGAAGGAGTTCTTTCGCGGGCAAAGTTTCAACCGAAGCTGAAATTTCGTGGCTTTCCTTGTAAAGCTAAGAAACTTCCAGGCCTTCGTACATAAAAGTAGCATGGTTCTCTTAGGGTCGTGACCAACTCAGAGGTGAAAAAATTCCTTACGGAGGAAAGCGAGCGTATCTGACTGTTTCGTTTTAGAAAAGCGAGGAATATTCCTCGTCGACGTCTGGGCCGACCGCGCTAGGAGCACTCTTGTCCCCGTTTTTGAGAACACCAAGTTATCGTGAGAGAACACCAGCTCGTGCTTTCGGGCTTCTTCGAGAACATCGTGATAGAAACGCGCAACGCGCAAGATTAAGTGTTCTCGTAGAAAAAAGACATGGACCGACATGGCGTGCTCTCTGAAGGACGAACACAATCACTAAAATCACCAAACAACAAGGGACTGCCAACACCAATGCCAGAAGCACCATGGAAAAGAGCCTAAAACCATCCAACCATTCTCGTTCGCCCTCTATACTCGTCGCCATTGAGCTCGAGTGAGCTCTCGAAAAAACGTTCCAAGAGACCAGAAGGAAATGTCTATGTATATCTACGTATATGGGAAACAGAATCGCTATCTTGAAAGTTATGGGAGTCACCATAAAGTGGCATGCCGTTGCTCCCTAGGATCCTGTTAGAATCTGGTGGAAGTATTATTATACCGCTTCCGAGAGATAGACATATTTACGCAGGGGATGAAAATCTTTTCCTGCTTTTTGAGTATTATGGATATAGAGGAGAATCCTTGCGGCAGGGGTTAAGACCTGATAGAGAGACCGCATTATACCTACATTCTCCTTTTATGAGTGGAAAATAAAATATAATAATCGATCGAGCGAGGATTTGGAATACTTTCGGTAACGGGAATCTCTCGATGCAGTAATAACAATCCTCGGTTGGTATGGCATAGAGTGTAAAAATAATAGAAAACGACCTTTAAAAGATTGAGAGAGGGTTTGAAGGCGTTGAAAGGGTCTGTGTAGTAGAATCGCGGGGATCGTTGCAAGAAGTAAGAAGTTTTAGTTGGAGAAACAATTCTTTCGTCTCGGTGTCGTGAGCTTTTGAAAATTAAAGAAAAATGGAAAAAGCAGACGACGATGACATGCTAGAAAAGGATATGGGGGCAGCATAGTGGTAGGTAGGGTGCTAGCTTGGCAGAAAGGCTTTAAGAAGGGAAGTCGTTGCATAGGATAGATGTTGTGTAAAAAAAGAGAAGAAGAAGTTTTAATTTACAAGAAGGAAGCTGAGATATGCAAAACGTGCCTCGAATCGGTAATAAGTACTCCTTCCTGTGGCAGTGTGCCAGAAGCATTATTGCACTGTCCTAAACTGCATTTAAGCGAGATTGCAGAAAATCCCACTGACTTCCACTATTCCATTCAGCAATGGCTTGAGGGGTTAAACGGGCGGCTTCTACTTTGTGTTTTCACAAGAGTATTTCTCATTCAGGCGTGCACACTTAGAGTACTTCGGAAACTCGCCACGCGGACTCCAGTATTCAAGAATGCAAAAACGAACTTTCTATCGCTTAATGCCACGACAATTTAATTTGCTTTAATTTGTAATTGCATAAACGCAACACAGAGAAAACTGAGGTTTTATAACGTAGCAGCAGATGCTAAATCTAATTACGTAATTCAGCGAGAATTCACGAACTTTTATCCCTGAAGAGATATTAAAGCTCAAAAACATTAAGCATCACAATTGTTAAGTACAGCCGGAAACCAGCAGCTACAAAATGGCGAAAGGGCGGCTTTTGCTTCCCATTAAAAACAGTTACCAAGCGAATTTGGAAAGCTTTGGCCACCGCTTTAATCCACTGCATCCCTTCTACTGCCTACCCCCTCTCTGATAATAAATTGCTCGATGCAATTTCCGGCGTGTAAGGGAATTCGTATTTTACAACGAATCTTCCATTCATGGTTTCCTCGATTTTTGGAAAATGGCTCCGTGATCCCTTCAGTCGATTGGCCGATTCGTTAATTTGGACAAATGATGTGAAGCAGAGTGCACTTGGCGAGTGAGTTTATTTTTCGAGCGACAAACAAAAAGGGAGACATTTACGAATAAAGGGAAACGTCAAACCGAGAAAAGAAATGACGGATGAAAGTCCTTTGTCAAAATTTTGACCAGTTTTTTCAAATCAGAGATAGTAGGAAACGTACGTAGAGTCAAGACTTACCAGTCAACGCTTTTACATAAAGTTAGCTTAATCCGTACTATGCCAATATGAATCAATTGATTATACAAGATGTCTATTACGCGGGAATGATGTCAAAAAATACAGCCGGCCTAGGCAACGAAAATTTCTTAGAAGTATAGCTCATTTCAAGAATGAGTGAGCTTTCGTCCTTGCGCATCTTGATCAGATTGTGGTTCAGTGTAACTATACCCGGACAACTAAAAAAATTTGTTTCGAAAAGACTTTCATAACAAGGTGCGGTTACGCACATAAGTGTAACTTACAATGTAATTTTTAATTTACACTGACTTGTTAATTATTCATATAAGTATAGCAGTATTTAATTATAAAGTTGGTATACTCGTGTTGGAATATACTTTTTCAATAATTACAAACTTGTCTCAATTTTATTGATGAATACGATTTGTAAAAGAGTCTGAAATAACTTGTGAGGCAAGAAAAGTTTAACAAAATCATATGACTGGTTACGTAATACGATTTATTTGTGCTAAAAGCTTAATCGAGGCTAACGTCAAGTTGTAAAAAACGCTTTTCATTATTCTCCATTTTTTAAATATAGATACGGTAAAGAGAAAATCGGTAAAAATATTTTTTTCAACAGACGAGGGAAAACGGGCAATTCTCGAATGGGGAAACGTGGAAGATTGAAAAATTGAATAGGAGTGAGGTGACATTTGCCGACGAATCCAACGACCAGCTACCACCGGGGCAATTTTTTTTTTTTCACGTAAGCTGTACGATGCACAGACGTTTCATTGTGAATTCCTAAGTTACCAAACTAACCTCCTTATTTGCACCGACCCAAGAATCACCCACTACGTGAAAACTCGCGTTCGCTCCGCTGTTGAAGAAAACAGTATGTGAACCGCGAGAGAAAACGGGCGTTTGTGCCTTGTATAAAGTTGAGAACCCCTCGGCCTCGCCTGGGAAACCTCAACTTTATACGCGGCGTCTCTACGCCCGTTTTTGCTCTCGGTGCACAATATACTATTAAACAATCCATACAGCGCGTAGAAATCCAAAGGAAGGATTGAGAGTCAGTCAGCAGAGCACTTGTCCGTTATAATCCAGCATTCCTATGCTTCTGGCTTTGGGCAGGAAGAGTGCGTATCGTTTACCCCATGGAGCTACCCCCGTATAATCCCAACCCAGAAGTATTCATCCCGGCATAAAATAATATGCGATAAAGTATCGAAAGTCCATAAGAGGTTGGATCAAGCTTTTATTTTTCAACAGATCGGCTTATAGGAACATTAACGAATAAAAAGACAGAAAAGAATCAATGAAGACACTTGAATGGACAGAGAGAGTATAAATTCCTAAGCAGAATACACCAGTAAATTCAACATACACATACGGCTCATCGACATTTGTCGACCTCGAGGAAAACACTCATTGGTCATTGGGTTTCCAGTGAAGCGTATCTGGCCCATAATCTGCCTGCCTGCGTCGATGGACAAAGAACGGACTCACATCCTTTCGCTCACCAGATTCACTTCATTTCACGTGACGGCTCAGAGCACAATGCGCCCTGAAGCGCGACACACTCGCCCAGTTATCTTCCATTAAAGTCCGGACGAATAAGCATGCGAACAGAGAAATAGAAGAGTCTAGATATCTAATATGTCTACCAAGTAAAAACTTTAAGTAACAATTTCATATCGACAATGTTACAATTTTCGACATGGGGATGTAATAGTTATAAGACACCCGATTACGTAACTACCCCCTAAACAGAAAACTCTATCAGAGTTTAAGTGTAAATGTCGCATTGTGTTTGCTGGATATCTGGCAATCTAGAGAGACAATTTCGGTAAGTAGGCAACTATATATGCAACGTCTACGAAGACATTTTTTTTTTTTTCCACGTGCATAAGAATGAATGAAGCCTAGAGGCAGAGTTTCCTCGGAACGGTCAATATATTCTGGGTACCTCAAATAGGATACGCATAGACAGAAGACTGGGTGGGTAGGAAAAGGCAAGGGCTGCTCCATAATACTGACGGTTGGCGAAGAGCCGCGGTATATGTATGCAGGTCTCTCTCGGTTAACTACAATAAGGATTGTGCATGCGGAAGGAGGCCAACGTCGTCGGCGGCGTTGCCGACTGGAGTCCTGCCAGACTTGGTCCTCGATTAATTCATTCTCTAGCGCGCCTTGCGAATCCTAACCTACGTAGTTCAGACACCGTAACGACTAACGGCGCGTATGGTGTCTAGGGTCTACGTACCAAGTAGTACAGGGAGCTACGCTTCAGGATACGTCCTGACTCTCCTCCTGGCTGCCGGTGCAATACGTATCCTTTGTCTGGCGAACTATTGTATTTATCCTGCGCGGTCGTTCCTCGTGTCTATTCTTTTTTTTATCTTTGCTTCATCCTCCCCCTTGCTATGCTCAGTTACTCTTACCGTAACTTTACCGCAAAAACAGTCCATGCTCCTTAGGCGAATACTACCGACTATTATCCAGGTTCCATATACGTTGCTATATAATTACGCGCTTACAACCGTGAGCTCCCTACAATTCTCTGGCATTAACTTTTCCCATAACCTTTACACCCCCTTAGCTTTCGCCTCATCGTTCCTCATTTTCAATTTCAACGAAGGAGCTTAGCTCTAGACGTCACCGAGAGTTGGGGGGTCGAAAAATCGTCGAAAAAGTCACAGCTTCCTTAAGCTTGCCCGAAAAATTTCGTTACGCTATCACGATCTCCGGGTGCCGCATTATATTTCACTGGACGAGTTTACAGTGTTACTTCCTCTGTATTTATTGTCGTCCATACCGTGAAACAAGCGCACGTGGAAAAGTGGGTAGTGAGAAATGCGAAATAAAGGGGCGCCGAGGAAAGGCGTGTCAAAGACGGAAAAGGGAAAGAAAGAGGAAAGGTTAAAGCCAGGGCAAGGAACACAACGTCGGATCGCGCAAGTAAAACCAGGAGATGGTGCATTGTCGGGCGCCAACTCTTTCAGGTCGCACAATAGAACCAGCGTGCACGGTTGATGTCACGCGCAGAAGTCAGCAGGGAACGAGGAGGCGGAGGCTGGAAACGTGAAGTGCGCGTTATTTTACTTAAAGCTTTGAAGGGTCGGAGGGCATGGATGGTCTTTCTGCGTTGCCGTGAGCTGTTACAAAAAGAAATGCCAACTTTCCACCATTTCATTTAACTTCGATCGCCTGGAACTTGAAATTCACCGCGTCGACTGGAATTTTAATCTGACATTTCATTTCTCGCGCGTTCTGCCTACCGAATTCTCTTGGTCTCCATCTTGCGGCTGTGTTCTTCTATCCCTTTCTTTTTCCTACAGGCGTCCGTCTTTGAGCAAGGTACATGTCCCGACTACCAAAATGGACCTTATCAAACTCTTCTTTTCTTTATTTCTTCAGTTTTCCATTCCGACGGAATCACTGCTGCTCTGGACAGCTTCCGTTGGAAATCTGCAGAGCAGGCTAAATAAGGAGGCCGGATAACTTCATCTACAATATCCAAATAAACGTAGAAGCTTCCAAATATGAAATACGTTTATAAATTAGGATAGAACAATGTCTTGCTTTATTGGTTTAGTTATTCGTGAACGTAATTCAGGGGTCACTCTCAAAGCGGATGGACTGCATTGACAGGTATATCAGTATATAAACAGAGTGGTAAGGCGAGTGTGGGCTCCAGTAAAAGACAGATGACGAAAGAAGGAATGAAAGAGAAAAGGACCCTATATGCACTGGAGATTTAGCTGATTGGAGAGAAAAGCGAACTAAGAAAGTCTGATATTAATAGGAGTCTGAGTAACAACGAAATCGGGTAGAATCAAGCAGAAGTGTGCGAGGGCTAAAAAGCCTGCATGAAGGTGGATAAGTCAATGGACGTTAATGGCGGTAAATGAAAGCTCCTGAAATAACATCATGTCATTCAATGATCTGAATCATCGCTGAGAGAATAGGCAATGTGAGTTTGAAACATGTCGCAAAGGAGAATATTGAAAAACCTAAAAGAATCTTCTATAACACATGCTAAGACGCCATGAAAACCTTAAGAAATACTTCAGGATTTTCTGTAAAATAAAATTAATTGAAATTTAGTTTTTACAAAAGAGCTCTTTCTTGCCAGGTCAGGAACAACGGAAAGCAGTTTTTTCAACCCTAAGAGACTTTATTTCCGGTATATCCACATACTGTGAAGTCTGTATTGACCATAAAGAATTTTCAAAGACGTCTGAATCTGTATAGAAATGTGCGTGTGAATATAGATGTCACAGCAGGTCTTAAGAAAATGTGAAAGAATGCTTTAACGCCGAGAATGCCGGTATAAAGTATAATGTGGTATGAATGGACGGCCAAGGGTTTACCGTGGCAGATACGGTGGTTGGTACTCTTGGTCGATACCCGAGCAGGCTGCCGCCCAAAGAATCTTTTGCTTTACGTCTTCCGGGTGAGATGAACATAAATAAAGTAGTACGACGAGGAATAATCCAAACAGCTTACAGCTCGTGGATTGTGCTTTCGCCGCTGGCATCGACTTGGGTTGCTGGCGCCACTGGCTGTGGATGGCTATTGCTCATGAAGCTAGTGATGCGACGGTGGGGACGATACTGACGTTGGTAGTAACGGCGACGCTGGCGTTGCCAGGTATACGGTACGAATGCGAAATACCCGCACATTAAATTCGCATTAACGTCAAAAGAAGTTGAGGGCCTTTTCAATGCATCCTCCATCTTTAACTATCTTTATTTTCCTACTCCTTTTATTTTTCTTCTTTAGCGACCAACCCGACTGCTCCCACACTCTCAATCTACCCCTTAGCCTCTTTGCCTTCTTCCTTTCCATAGCCACAAACAGGACCCTCACGCACGCGGCTCGACACGAATCTACTGGTGCAAACGTCTTCCTCTTTTTCTTCTTCTTCTTCATCCTCTACCTCCTGGAAAATCCAGCAGCGCCTTATCCTTATCCTCAGCTATATCCCTTATCCGCTGAACCATCTACGAGGTGAGTCTCCTCGGGACGTGCTTAGTCTGTCAAGCAGTCTGGCTGTTTCGACATGCTCGTCGCCATCATACGGTACGTGGCCTATCTCATGATTTCTCTCCCCCCCCCCCCCCCCCCCCCCCC
>NW_014333729.1:102561-126346 GCF_000341935.2 Cephus cinctus | reverse complement strand
TCCCTCCCTCCCTCCCTCTCTCACTCTCTCTCTCTCTCTCTCGTTAATACAAAAGAATAAGAAATCAGTAAACAGTCTTACCTTCACGTACTACTTATACCGACTTTACATGACAGCACATGTTTCAATTTTTTTTTATAACTACTTTGAATACGCATTGGCGACAGGAAAAATTTGACCATAAGAGGTACCAGCAAAGCATACGTGCAATTTAACGTGACTTCTGACTTTCATTAATGCCTCTGAGTTACCTTTATTTTGAAAGTTTTCCTTTACTTAAGAGCACTGAGTTTATTAAGCCATTGGGAGGTGTCGGTTGAGTCGGTGACAATGATCGCTATAGAGGTGCTGATAGCGATTCAATTCAGTCGTTTCAGTAGCAGAATTTCGGGCAAAGACTGTGCGAGTGAGTGCAAGAGAGACAGGAAGAAAGAAACTCACACGTATTATACAGTAGTGGGGGAAGGAGGGCAAGGTTTCTTACTAATTAGAGTCGTCAGCGCAACATCGCACAAATATTCTCGTTTGGTAAATTCTTTTTCTCCGCAGTTCTTTTCTCTTTTCCATGTCTTTCTTTTGAAAACGAAGCGTGACAATATTAATTCTACTCGGTAACGAGATAATCGTCGAGATAATTGAGCGTGCGTCTTTGGCCTTCATCCGGTACTTTTCATCAGGCTCGTCTCACGCTAATACGAGCAACGGATGCTAACGGTCTCAACACTTGATTGCACCCTAACTCAACCTAACTGCTCTAACATAAGCACTTGACACCTCCGCGTTCATGGCTATGGCACATCTAACAGGTATCTGGACTACACGTAGAAGGGTAAGTTCTTGGCTTGCCTTAAGTGAAAAACTTTGTCCGTTAATGAGCACGTGCTATCCTCCGCAAGGGATCAACCCTTGTGCAACAACGCACCGAAAAAAAAGATTAAATTGACGTGAGAAATGTTTTATATTTTCTTGAACGCATCGCATATTCCCTATGGATACACGGGTAGTACGAAGAAGCATGAGACATAAACGAGTATGTGCGTATGCGCGTAAATGGATAGCGCTACACACGATGCACATGTTTCGCGTAGCCCCAAGACAAGCTCGATAAATAAGTCCCTGGAGATATATTTTACGAGACGTAAATTTGCTCGGCGCGGCTAAGCGAACGGCCGATACATGTACGGGAGGAAGGCTGCTTACAGTCGCCTCCAGTGTTTTTCAACTAATACCGAGGAATAAACTCATAAATTTTGCACGTATACGGCTACGCGACACTTATGGCACTTACAGTTCAATGTACTCGGTCTTGTCCCGTCTTCAAAATCGCTCCGTACGTATCTGGATGCTGGACTCGTAAAGGCATCACCTCGTCGAACCACCGTACAGCCTCATATAGGAGGTACTAACAAAACTACAGCTCACGAAGGCGTACGCACAAAGCATACGTATGGGTGTGCGCAGCTACTCGAGATTTTTGGTTGTGGCAAAGGGAAGAGTATTGGACGTTTAACGAGTCGCTGACGCGAGACAGGGCGCAACATTTGCTTCGTGTTAGGTGGAATCATTAGCTGCGCTTCCTGTAGTCTTAGATACTTTGTACAGGAATCGCCGCTTCAGCTGGCGCGGCTCTCACGATCCCCAGGAGAACCGATGAAAGAAAGAAAGAAAGAATGAAAGAGAGAAGGAGAGTGGGCTGGGGATCCAGGGGGGGGGGAGGAAAGAAAGACGCCGTAGCACAGGGAACGTCCATGGATAGAAATCCCCTCGGCTAATGTAGACTCAAAGTCACGTGAACTTTCTCAAAATAATTTTTATCCCGGTCCATTCCAACTTCGCGCTGTCAGAATTTTTTTGCGATGTTCCGTATAACGCACGCTGCAACTGAAATTCCAATGGGGTCGTCAGCGTTATTTTCTAAATCCAAAAGTATTTCTGCGTGGGTATACCAAGAGACAGAGGAGGAAAGTAAGGAAAAGTAAAGAAGGTGAGCAAAAAAATAGAGGAGTACATACAATGGGGCAAAGGAAATAATAGGAACAATCACTTCCGGAGTTGCGTACATGAATCACGGTTGCTTTGCTATTGGCGAACGGACTACCGACACGCGAGAAGACCATCGTATGCCTTCCTCCCTCCTTCAGGACTACGCACTTATTTACGCGGTTCCTCTGGTTTTACTTTTATTTTTCTATTCTACACTTTACATGCCTTTCCCTTTTTTCAACTTCCCTTTAATCTTTTTTTCTTCTTTTCGCTTTTCTCTCTGTTCTCATTATTTTGTTCTATCCCGGGGCCAGCGATTTCCAGTAATCCCTTCTGATTGACTCAAGGATTTCGTGGTGGAAGAATTCCTAATGGGGCACGTGGAGAATCCTGCAGGAATACGTATCGTCTTTCGTCCATTTTCCATTTTCTTCCATTTATCTGCTCTCTACTCTAGATTTATCCCTGCCATAAGAGACGCAATCTTAACTCGACGCGGCAAGATGCTATTGGCACTGATTACGATAGAGAATTCTCTTCCTTTTTTTAAATCTTTTATTTACTTCACATTTCACGCCCTGAGCTTTTCCTCGATCTTTTAAGCTTTGGCTTATATCGTTCTCGAGGAATTGAGTGTCGTAACCTTACCAGTCTCCCTTCAGAAGTTTCCTCACACTTTTTCTCTGGCCACCTAACGAGGTCCATTCCCGGGCTAAGACTTGTGTGCATACCTAAAACAAAGTAAATACACATTGGCAACTGGCGGCAGGTCCTCCATAGTATAAATGGCGGCGGGGAGAGAGCAAGAGTTGTATGGCTACCGGTGTTGGTAGATATATATAACGATGCTAGCCTTTGGTCTGGCTGGGCGAAAGGTATACATATAGAGAGACTTCGTGAATTACAGAAAAAGCGTCCGCGGGTCCGTCAAGCACTTTGCTTTTTATGGGCGCAGCCAGATCTCCTTCTGAACGTTGGAGTACAGCAAGTCTGCCGGAAAAGAAGAGACGCGGACGGGCAGAAAGCATAAGGAGCGAATGGAAAACGAAGGATGAGTTTGGCATAGGAATATCTCGGCTCTATCCTGCTGGGATAAAATGGCAAAGGGAGAATTCTGCTCTCGTTCCAGATCCATGAAATTAGGCCGGGAGGATGATGAGGCTCCTTTTCTTCCAGGGTTAGATCGGAAAGCGTGGAATGACAAACCGGGGAGAGGGAGGGGGAGGGGGATGGGGATGCAGCTCTTCCATTCTAGATCGATGCGCGGACTGCTTACACGTGCCTTCATATCGCAATCTCGGGTTTTCACGTCTCTTCCTATTTAAGACTGTCAACCTCGCTGCTACCACGGCGTATCTCTGACTGAGGCATCCTTGTGAATACGAGGGAGATCGTCTGTCAGCTCTTGATGAAATAAAATTTACAAAGAAAATTTCGCGGTTCCTACCTTAAGAACTGGACTGCTTTCAGTCGTGTATTCACGTGAAATATAAGGGAGGGGAAAGATACCTCAAGGAATGAATAAGGGATGGAAGAAAATGAAGGGAATGGAACAGTGAGAGTGAACCTTGAGGGGTTTCCAGAATGGACACTGGAAACGGACAGGCATTAGATATATCCAAGCTCTTTTTTATTTTTATTTTTTTTTTATTTTAGTCCACCCATTCTCATTTCCACCTACACTCCTGTTTCCATTGCCGCGCATATAGCCACGACATATAAATATGATTAGGCTCGACCTTTCTTTATCCTCCTTTAAGAAAGGAAAAAGAAGGTGAACTCCAGATTCCCTAAGAATTTCAGACCAAGAGAATACCAATATCGGTTGGTTATAGGACTTTCAAGGAGGTTTCAAGCGCTATAACTGATATCGATGCTGCACTTTCATCCACGCGAATGCAAATCTCCCGGTCCCCCATTCCCTCCCCCTACCGCCATATCCCCCCATTCTACCACGTCCTCCGCATTCTTCGTCGCCGATCATATCGTGAAATACGGTAAAACGGATTTTCTCTTGAGCCATAGAGGGCAAATACGAATCCACTGAGGCGTACCGTTCGCGTGACTCAGCAGCGTCCTGATGCTTTCACTGCTGAAGAAATTTGTACCCCTAGTACGAGGTGGGGGCTCTTCTTCATAGAGCACCAGCACGAACAGTAGAAGGCACCCTAACCTAGAGCGGAAGAAGATGGTGTCACGAGTAGTTCAAGAGTCGTGAAAGAAAGTCAAGTAGAGTGAAAAGTGAAGCTGTCTAAAGAATTAACGTGCAGACGCTACGTCGATATTTAAACGTCGACGTCGGGACGCCTTACCCGAGTGCAAGCACAAAGGTATCACCGGCTCTATCAATTTACCACATGACATTGCCTATCTCACGATGACTATTTTGCTTTCAAAATTCTCTCTCTCTCTCTCTCTCTCTCTCTCTCTCTCTCTCTCTCTCTCTAATCTCATTTTGTCATTTATTATCAAATAGCACCAATGAGATCCGTGCCACAGGGTTAAGAAAACGGGCTCTGTAATCGAGCTCCGGGAACGTGATGTGAGAAGGAAAAAAACTTAGCTAGAAAACTGTCCCTGTAGGTGGCATCGCGTTACATGGTAACCAAGAGAGTGCCTGATGTAATAATCAGAATACGCGTGTGTAAATGATGTACGGGAGGGTCAGCGGAAATTAAATTAAATCGTAGGTGAGGAAAGCAGACGCAAGTCCATGAGCTCCGAGGAAGGGTAGGCCGCCACTCGTGCCAGTTTAAACTCATGAAGTGTCTAAATGGGAATGAAGCCACTAGCGCTCCAGAGTCTCTAGAAAACTCTGGAAAAAGAGGTGACCTTACTGAATGGCCTCGAAATTATAGTAAAATTAAACTATGCCAACGAAAACGACTTATCAAGCGGATTATAAAACGTCGTGTGAAACGCGAAAGCTGCACATTATTCGACCAATGAAAATTCTCCTTCTCTCTTTTTATTTAGCTTTCTCATTTCTTTTCACAGCCTTATTAGTTCAACATTTTTCTGCAATTTTATTTCTCTCTCTCTCTCTCTCTCTCTCTCTCTCTCTCTCTCTCTCTCTCTTCCTTATTCCTCTATAATGTTTTTCTTGCTCACTTTTTCATCCTTATGCAGCCAGTCGGTATCCAGCAGGTATATAAAGTTCTCATTTGGCGGGTTCTTTAATTTAATCCTGGTATAGGACGAATGTGGAAGCAGGTTAGAAAAATATAAAAACATAGAGGAAGCATTTAAACGGAGAAAAGGGACAGCTATTAAAAACGTCCGCCAACTGGTAGTAAAATTCAACCACCTCTACGAGCTGCTATTCTCAACCCCCTTTGTGGCATTACCGTAGGGGGTGGCTTCCATTTACTCGCTGCCCATTGGGGAAACATAAGTGCTTCTCAAGTTGAATAAGTAAAACATATTCTGTGTACTATCTTATACATACATTCTATGTATAAGATATACCTTATATGACGAGTACGACACCCTTTAGTATGTTAGTAATGTCAGCGCTATTATTCTCAGAGGAACCCTGCTAGAAATTTTCTTTCGTGATTTCAGAGCCGGGCTATGGCTTTCAGAGCCTCGATGTAATCACGATGGGCTTTGAATTTTCATGATGAAATTTCCACTGGGGAAGAACTCGGAATATTTCTATAAATTTGGAGAATGGGATACTGTTATTTTTTCAATCTTTTATTTTTTTAATACACAATCTTCCTCCAACCACTCCATCTTGATCCGTCCGTTTCTTTCTACTGGAGGAAACGTGCCAAGTCGTAAAAAAAGCGCTCTAAATAGGTTCCCTTAGACTCATCCGTGTTTCCTTGGGGCTCGGACTGTATTTTTCTACGGTATCTAAAAAAAGCTCAGCCAGATAAGGGGACGCAGCTCGCTACCAGAATCCCGAGAGATTCGTCACTTCCAGACGAGGATTCCCTTGGGAGCTATGAGCAATTAGTCGCTAAACGAGCGATCTTGGATTCGTACTTATTCGATTCCAACCCCTTTTACAAGAATAGCTACAGCAGTAGGGACACAAGGGGTATACAAGGACGACAGAACTCTTTCCAATTAAAGGACTTTCTGAGAAAGTTTTGACGGGCGAATAGGGATGGTAGGGAGCGAGATCCTTCTAGAAAGACCGGGTTGACTTTCTTAGGATGACCGAGAAGAAATTAAAGCCAAGTCCTGGAGCGGCTATATGGGCGATAGGCCCGAGACTTATTCCTGGAGCCCAAAGAACTTACCCCTGCTGAACTTACCCCGAAGAAAGAAACTCTCGTAGATATCAGCGTCTCAAATCGAAATCAAAGTTTTACCAATCAAACAAGCCCTTTACTTTACCGCACTGTGATGCTAGTTAACGAGACTTCAATTCCTGGACAATTACCCTTACCCCTCGTCACTAAGCGTTTTTAGAAACTGAAACTTTAGGGTAGGTTTTCACTGCTGCTCGTAGTGTAAACGAGCACTGCTACATTATTGTATTGTATTTGAAAATAGGCAGACAAATCGCACAAGATTTACGGAATATTAAATTAATGTAATTTCGCCTGGAGAATTGGATGATATATGACGGTGGATCTTTTAATGGATTCTGATCGATTCTCAATGCGAGAACGAAAGTTTCGATAAATTTTCAGCGGAAGTCCATTCGGCTGGAAGCGTCGCGACTATAAACGCAATTAAAATAATGAGGAATAAACCGTCGCCGAGTCGGGGCTGTTTTTATCACCCTTGGGAGAACTTCGTGTTATGGGATAGATACGATATTTTCTAGACACGATTTCATTCCCTAGAGGCACGTGTCATCGTTTCTCCTCGCGTGCGTTTCTCTTGTTCTCTCTTAATGGTCTCTCTCTCTCTCCTTCTCTCATTCTCTACCCCTCCCTTTTTCGTTTGCTGATACAATAGCTGCACTAATCTTTAGAAATGTAAGTAGTGTCGCCATCTATGCGAATCTCATAAGTAAACAGACCCCAGGGAAAGAAGGGTATGTCACTCCATTTGAAATAGTGCAATTTTTCTTAAGACCATTGAGAGTTTGCTACGGTGGTCATAAATGGCGAATATAACGTGGTCGATTCTTTTCGTATTTTTTTTTTTTTTTTTTTTAATAGGACCAAGTTTAGAGTCCCAAAATGATGATCGTGTTTGGTCGACTTGTTCCTACAGTATCACAAGGATAGGAGGATGTTATCCGTCGGGCCATTTAATGGGGTCGCAGTAGAGCAAGTTCCTTCGAAGGAGTTTTTCTTTTTTTTTTTTTTTTTTTTGTAATAGGACCAAGTTTAGAGTCCCAAAATGATGATCGTGTTTGGTCGACTTGTTCCTACAGTATCACAAGGATAGGAGGATGTTATCCGTCGGGCCATTTAATGGGGTCGCAGTAGAGCAAGTTCCTTCGAAGGAGTAGACAGGAGTACCAGGGAATGGCATGCAAAAAAGAAGGCTGGACAAGGGACGGTGGGACGCTGGCGACGAATTTCCCATAAAATGATAAATAAAGTGACGCCGCTCGTAATTCAGACTGATTTGTCGTTTTGCATTTTTAGAGCCCATATCCCCTTCCTTTCTCCATTCCACTCCCCCCTCCATGCCGTTACGAAGGGTCCAAGTTTTCTTCTACTATCATTTCCCCTTTTGATTTTATTTCTCCTCGTAAAACATTCGTTTCCTCATGAGTTACTTCTTCTTCGTCAGTTTTAGTAGCTTCGCCACCTCCCGTGTATACTCCCGCCTGTACCGAAATTCCTGTATCCACCGTAGTGGGTGGTAACACGATGGTCCCACGGGGTGAGTACGAGGTCGGGTGACTTTTCACATTTATATTTATTAAATCGGTCGAGATACGTGAATTGGAACGGGTGGATCCCGAGGGGTCGACGGGGTATTAAATACTGGGACTGGCATCGTGTTGGCGCCTCAGGGATTTCCCGTCCCTTGTTTCACTTTCTTCATCCCTTATTCTCAATAACTCGCTAGCGTTAGGCTCAAGTATCCAAGAACAGAAGAGCTGTGTAGAATTCATTCCTGCTTGTCTTACTAATTTCACCTGCGTGTCGAGGGATTCTAAATAACGTCGCTTCCGGGCGATTTGCGTGTCAACGACCCAGAAAATTATCTCTTTTGCGCGCAAAGTGTTAATCTACAGTGGTGGAAATATAATTAAGCAACTAGTGTTAAAGATCCTTAACAGTAACCATACCCTAAACTTCGTAAAAGGACTTCCCGCACGAAACCCCCTAATTCCTGACTGACGCTGTAAGACGATTAAACGACCGATTCACGACTAGTTGCCAGCGCAGATATTTGGTAACGCTTAGCTAATTGGAATCATAAAAAAATTGCAGAATCAGGACACAGTGCAGGCACGAATGGAGATACGTGAAAAGAGTAGTTTAGAGAGTAGTTTAGTGGCATCGATGTCACGTAAGCGTACTAGGAGAAATTACTAATTAATTAGCTAATTAGATGGCCAAGCCAAGTAGAAGGATGGAGAACTTCATATAGGAAAGTATGTAGTATATTGTATAGTTTATTCATAGTTTATTCATATTCATATGTACAAAAATGTATATAGATATACCGCAAGCATGACGATTGTACTCGCACAGTACTAGCAGCATTACTTACTTATATCGAAGTAATAAGATAAGAAGCTTATGGAATCCAAAAATAAAGATATCCAAAGCATACTTTTATGTGATGAATATAATGGAGGAGGAAACTGAGTAAACTACTAGTCAATGGGATTAACCTGTTACGATGAAATAATAATATTATCTGACAGATGGGATATATATTTAATTTGAGAAATGTGCAATTTTGGTTAAATGAATGAAAATATTATTCGAAATACACATATGTATTGCGCAAGTATACATTCCTATACGTAACAGATATTTTTATATATTAATTACATATACGAAAACATATATAATTTCTATATAATCTATATACCTATAATATTTTCACACGAGTCATGAGCGACGAACGAGAGAACAAGTGAGAGAATACAGGTGCGTGAGGATATTCTCGAATGTTCTTGTGTATGGCGACAGTCGTGATGATATTAACGTCTTTGCGTCTTTACCTTCGGCGGCAGACGCTTTCTCTTTGACGGAAGACGCTATCTACAGTCTGCACTGAAGAAGTCACTCAACTGCAGGAAAAAAGCTTGCTAACTTCCGTATGGTTACCCAAATTAATTAGTTAATTAAAACTACGTGAGGCTCGATGTTGCTTTCAGTTCTCCTCGCAGTCACGTTGTAATAGTCCGCCAAAAGATATACCGTAAAGAGAGAAGGACGAAAGAGGAAGGAGGAATGGGAAAAAGGAAAAAAGTTACTATTTTTAAAGGTATATGTAAACCAAGGATGTGCAGGTATGATGGGGAAAGAAGAAGGGGAACACGAAAAGAGAAAGGAATAAAATTGTAATAATAAGGATTCGGCAAGAGAGAGACAGAGACAGAGACAGAGATAGAGACAGAGAGAGAGAGAGAGAGAATTCAATTTATTTGATCAGGGCTTAGATCCTGTAGACCATGACATCATACAGAGAATAACTATAGGTATAATATGAGTCCTACTCAATTTTAGTAACAGACAATAACGTGCCAGAGAGAGAGAGAGAGAGAGAGAGAGAGAGAGAGAGAGAGAGAGAGAGAGAGAGAGAGAATGACGTTAATGTGCCCGTCCCCGTCCTAGCTTCAGGGGTTCAATCGAAAGGGTTAATTAACTGATCGATCCTGCGTTTAAGGATGGCTGCTTCACCTACCCCAGTTTCAATTTCATCATTGGGATAACTGTCATCCATGGGCGATGCAATTCCATTGCACTCTGCGTGTCATTGCGTTAATTGCACGCTTGCGCTGCAATACCAAACCTGCAGGATTGACTCGTCCTCGAAATGAGAAGAGGTTGGTTCTCGCCCTTTCTCGATGATCCCACTTCCTGCTTCCACGTTGAAATCTATCTCTGGTTCTCTCTGTCTTTATTCGTCTATCCTTTATTTCTATTCTCCCGGCAGCAGAATCTGTCTGCCTCCCATGAGTTACCAAATGTCCTACGTGACAGTACTGATAAGAGATAGCCGATCTTGGATTCCATTCTATCCCTTCTCTTGAGGAAACCACCATGAGAAACCAGAATCTCATGACGGTTTCTCGCCAGTAATTTCGTTTGGTCAACCTGGTTCATTCTTCAACGAGGTGCACATGGGAATTCTTGGGCAACTCGTGTCGAGAATTACTACCGATATTCGGTACTCTTCGCCCTATCATGGAAACAGCACCGACTTTATGGCTCTCCGTTGTGGCTTCGCCTTTTTATTTTTCCTTTAGAATCGGCATCCTTGCCACTATCGAGAAGGCTGTCCCAGGTCTGTTCTGAATCTCCAGAGAGTCCTCGATGGCTAGATGAGGATATCGTCTGAAGAGAATGACGATGAGGACGAGAAGTAACCAAAGGAAAAACACGTGAAAGGGAGGACGATCTATGATATATGGGGACAAAGTCGGTCTCGAGGATCGGCGTCAATGTCTGGGTACCTATAGCCTCTTCAGTTTTCTATATGTAGTTCAAAGTGAGGCAAAGGTTTCTGCCCAAGGATAAGGAGGAATAGGGAAAGAAAGGACCAAGGGAAATGATAGCTCAGCTGGTGCGACGGTAAACTTCTCGACCCTATACATACTGCTGGGATAGGCACCTTAACGTGACGCGTTTATGCAAATCGGCCTTTTGCACATCTATCAACGATTCGGGGTGGGGTGCAGTAGCTTTGGTGATGATGATAGACCGTAGAAGTATATAGGGAGCGGTAGCTCGTCAAGGGAGGATTCAAAGGGATGAAATAGAAAGAGGGAGATTTATAAGGATCGAGAAGGCAAGCAGACTCGTTACCGATTCACAAGAATGGCGGACAATCCATTATTGCAATATGTCTAAAAATTAACGGGGTATGGCATCATCGATCTTCATTCGAAGAAGGACCCCCGTACCCCCCAATAACCGACAGGGAACTTCAATTTTTTCCCCTACATTTTCAAATTCTTTTGCCCCTTTTTTTATATTTTTTTTCCTTCCCTTTTTCCTTATAAAAATTGTATTCAAAGCTTAACTCGTCGAGATTCGCGCGACTCCTACCGCAACACGTAGCTACGAGTGTGGCAGTAGTGGTCCCCGGTGCGGCTAAACGAGATCACGGAAATTCTCTTGCGGAGACGTAAAATCCCATGGGAGGAATATTGCGACATCCCTATTCCCTCGTGTTGTAAGGGACACCGGTTTCCAGTAATTCTTTCGATTTTATCCTCTTATTATAATCTTCCGCCTCATTTGGAGAGTCGTAAAGCGACATGATCTGCGTGCGACATTTCTTTGGAGAATATGTTGACATACGCGGATGAAATGCATCAGTCAGGTTTGACAATTTTCGTGTTATTGCTTTATGATACCATTGGATACCATTTAGCAATATTTTCAACGTAAAGCTTCCAAAAATCCTGAGAATAACAGTCACACTTCAAGAAAGAGGTTATTGATCTTGATTTGGGTCTACGTCCATTTTTATACATGGAAGCTGTATATTACTTGAGGTGAACGTAACGGTACATACGAGGACTCCTGTAATAGTACACTGAAAAGTACCACGTGTGCGAGAGAGATGGGAATACAGTTTTTCCATGAGTGGTTGGAAACCGGTACAGTGATAGTTACTTTATAGTATATGAATTCTATATAATTTTTGTCGCATGGGTTAGTATATTTGTCTTTCTTTGATATACATGTGTAAACTTTCATACGTTTGTCTCACTCGCACTTGCAATGTCTACGCGAAGGTACCTAAAAGACTAAAAAGGACCCTACCTGATCGGTTGATCGGATCGATGAATCCCCAATAAATTACTCGTATTGAGCTGTAAAAACGCACTGAAATATTGTTATGTCAGAACGATTGTTTAACTGTTTCGAACGAATTTTTATTGCTCAAGATAATAATAACTGAAAAGCAACCGGATATACGGGCCACGCAGGAAGTTCAAGTGAGTTTGAAAATATAGAAGGAGAATAAAGGGAGAGAATAATAAAAGAAAGAAGGCACGTAAGAGGTATTCCCATAGGAATGGGCAATGGGGGACACGAAAATATATGGAAATGAAAATCGGTGAGGCCGTTTTCGAAAATGTCGAAGCGTCGAGTAGCAGAGGGGAGGAGGATTCCAATTGAAAGAAAAAAAATAAAAAACTGAATTCTCTCAATTTCTTTCACTTTCTCTCTTCTCCTATCCCATTTTTAGAATCCATTCTATCAGTTATAAATATTTCCTTTATTATACCTATACTTGTATCGCATGCAGCAAAAGATACGCGCGACACCTTTTTACAAAGAGTTAAGACGAATCGAGGATCGCGCTCTGTTTGCGTCGTTCAACTTCTAAGAACGCGTTGGGCTGTCCAAGAAAGGCCTATCCCCCGTTCTCACTTCCCTCTTCACGACTCCTTACCACAGAGACGATAAGAGCATTTGCTCTGATAAAGGCGAATGAGGAGGCGAGAGCCGGCACGACGGAAAAGTAATGCAGCTGAGAATCAGCCGAGAGAGACACACTGTACGGCAAATCATAGTAAGCCACAGAGAGTAAGAGGGAAAGAAATGATGAAGGAGGGCAACAGGGAGGAGCAAGCAGCGTTCGTGTGTACACATCAATCACGCGCTGTCACGCTGTAATTGATCGGGAAGAGGAACCCTGTGCCTTCTTGTGAATTAATATCTATCTCATGAGCCAGAGAAACCGCCCGTAACGTAGAGTCACGCGTAGTGTCGAGGCTTGACTTATGGAGCGAGTTGGAAACTGGGCTTGTATTGCATATTATGGTCAAATGGTTATGTTTTTTTCCAGTACGTCATCTATCCACTAGTATTTCTGTTAATTATGTGGCGTGTATTTATATCGGGCGTGCAGCCTTTTAATGGCTTGTAGCTGCTAACTATTATCTGCTACCGTGTTTCGGGAAAGAAGCACGCGTGATACATATATTATGTGTAATCGATCGGCCAGTTTAATGTTTTTTGACAAATTAAAAAAAAAATTAAGTCTTTAGCAAGTTCTAATCGCACGTAGTTCTGCATGAAATTTTTGTTGCAAACTATGCATTCGCATGTTTCTGCACTGAAATATATTTTATTTATCTATTTTAGTATTAATTTCCGTGATTTTATGGAAAGCCACGTGAGATTTGTCAAGGGTTTCTTTGTTTGCCATCTGTAAAAAAAAGCACGTTGAACTCGTTCACCGATTGTATTTAATATGATTTTGAAAAATTTGAATTTTACAGCTTCTCCCGATATTTATGTCTCTTGGAACCCTTAGAGAAGGACGCAAAGGTGTGCGTACGCATGTTTGCTTTTGTTAACTCTTCTCTGTGCCTAAGAGCACTGGTTAAATTATGCACCAAGCCGTTCAACTATTGCGCTAGACTTCTGTCTGCAGTAAAGGGGTGAGCTTCGTAAATAGGCTAGATATACATACATTGAGGAATCCCACCCTTACCCAGGCTCGCGACGAAATAAGACGACGAATTTCAGCCCAGCTGGCAAGAATCGTTTGGCAGATTTACAACGAACGTTAGCGTGGTGCTGCGTCAGGCATTCCAACGCGTAAAGTTAAGAGGTTGGCTTGGGGTTGCTGATGTCACGGTCACATATTTATCCTGTTAGTTTAATATGAGTACTTGATGATTCGTTAAATTTCATCGAGATATATATGATGCCATTTTTCGAATTCGTAAATAAAACGAATAAGTCTAAGTATGAAATATCCATCAAAATATTCCAGAAATATTTTTTTGACAGCTGTTTTGGGTCGCAGCGGGTGCAACTCCATACGCGACGTCAGGCCTCTTCTGCACCGACTTTGCATAGCCTGTTCCGCGAAACAGGCTATGATTAAGGCTTACTAGGGCTGATTAGGGCTGAAAAACGTTTTTCCTACCTTTTGGAGGTTTTCACAATGATTAAAAAATTATTGGTCCAAGCGGAACGCGTTTCACTGAAAAATAAGTTCTTTGCCGTGTCTTTGGAGAACAGGAAATTCGAAAAAGTAAAAATCGAATTGAGTTTTCGATTAGATTGAAGCATAAAAAAGAAATCATCATTTGAAACAATTTAAATGTTAATGAAAACGACAATTATTTCAACGAACACGTTTCAATCTTTTATTGCGACTCAACAAAATGTTGGTGAAATAAGAAATGCTTTAACACTAAACCTACCGACAATTTTTTAGAAATGTATTTTTGGCTTTAAAATGGTTAAATGACTGCTCGATCGTACGTACGTTTAGCGTTAAAAGCCAAAGAAATAAAAAAGTCAAATATTAATAAATATATTTAAACAAATAATTGTTGTTTCTCAGTGCACGCACCTCAATTGCATTCTCCATATTAGCCTCACACTCAACGTATAGCGATTCATCAGTAAAGAATCTGAATGTTGTTCCGGAGGAAAGGGGAGAAGAGTGCTCGTTCGTTGCAATAACGTACATGCGTTATCGGTTAGAATTCCTCAAGCATTCATAACATGAAATATAGGTATGCGCTCACCAACTTTAGCAACCCAAAGCGTTTCTAAAGCCAAGAGCGCAATGCCTGAATACTCATCTCAGGTAGCCAACTACACGTGTTTGGCAGATTGGCTCATGTAAATAAGAGCGTCGCATCAAGCGCAATCTGAAGAAGTGGGGGCGTTAGCCCAAGCGCAAGCAACCCGTCTTCTAAGCAATTCTCACTGACAACTGCCTTCCTGGTCATTACCTATTCCAAGTTGGATTGCTGCCGAGTGTCAGCAGAACGACATTCTGCTTATTCCCTATAAAAGAAACTGCAAGAAACCACAAGCGGAACGTGAGTTACCTAGCGCGTGTAAGTAGGTGGCCAGGGGTGGCCGAGAAGGCGGCGGGATTCCGCAAGTCGGAAAATAAGAAGTCAGAGGGTGAAATAAGTTTTCGCATTTCTAAAGGTTCTCATACCACCGGAGAAGTCGCAGAGGGGTTGGTCGAGCAAATACTCCCTTGGCCATACAATATTATCGCGCGCCAAAGATCTAAACTATCCGCTTCTGCCTTGTGGACTTACTCTTCCCTCTTCCTTTTCTCTCTGTCTTTCTCACCGACACTTCCCTGAACTCTTCGCTCTCTCATACACTAGGTTGAACCTCTCATTCAGCCGCTCTTCAAAGGTGCGAACAGTCCACGTGTCGACGTGACTGCGACTTTCTCGTAGAGACTGCTGACGATAGGCACTTACATGTACCACCTGCGGTACAACGCTAAAGTAAAAAGAAAAAAGGGACAAATATATGGATGGGATTTACGCACAAATAGTTAATATTGTACTTCCGTGCCAATACCGTAGAGATCTCTACGTCTACGTATAACATCATTGAAGAAACTCGTGCTGTATAAGTTTGCATATTGCTGTAAAAGCCTGTAGCTATATAGATAGGTAAAGAGTCTACGAGAGGGATGGATTCCTATTACCGGTAACATCCCCGAAAATTTACACACTCACACCGTAGGGCTTTTCGAAGTAAGAGGGTGTGTCCTACCCGAGATTCGAATTCGTCGCTGACGTCGCTGTTGGTAGAGTAGCACCAGGAGAACGAAAAGGGAGGTTTAGACCATATCTCACTTATATATATCCCTCGCTCACGGTTCAGGACGGATATTTGTCACAGAGACGTATATATTGCATTTCCTGCCCTTACCTCCAAGTTTCGCCATTGCCACTAACATAGCGTCTCTAGCACTATCATCTTCCTGACTACTACCCATCGCTTCCGCGTCTTTCTACCAGGGTGGCTATCGAGCTCGTCTATCTCTTCAGGTCCAGGGCACCCCTCAGCTATCAAGGCCATCACCTTCATCACTTTTATTAGTTATCGATATCGATAACCCTCCCCCCTCCACCGGTGCATGCTGCTCCCCGTACCCCCTCGCCGTCGCTGGCCAAGGTCTGGAGTCGCCTTCCGTCCACCGGAAGTTTATGGCCACCCGATCGCGATTCGTTTCAGAGGAAACAGCCTCGACACTTCTCGATCCTCTATCTTTGAGCCTGAGATATACCTTGGTGATGTCCATTCTCAAGCTGATATTACTAGAGACGGTGGGACGGATACTGCGACATTTCGGAGGTTCCCAAAAGAGCTCAGGAAGAGGAAATCTTTCTAGCTAATGGAGGAGGAAGGTGAAGATATTCGTCGCAGTAGGATAAAGATGGACGTTATCTGCAGTCTGGGAACTAAAGTCTGATCCAACAGATACCGTAAGAGGCTCTTCGGCGAAATCACGCTGCTGTTTATTTGTACGTGATTTGAGGAGCCACGACGGCAAAGTGGGGAGAAACGGATGACATCACAGAATCGTCAGATGGAAAACACGTATAGAAGTCACGTGGGATTGGCGGTTGATGCCGGAGGAAGTGTAAACAGGGGTAGATAGAATCGGGATTGGATAGCGACTAGATAGACTTGGATAGGATACCGCGATGATATTGAGTCGTATACGTGGCCGGTTAAAGCTTTGAAATTTATTCGATCAATTTCTTCGTACAGGTTCACTCTGGAGGTTCAAGGTGACAACTGTGCTGGTTGTGGAGCGAGCGACGGAGATTCTGCAAAGAGAGTAACATGGATAGGGGAAAATGAAGAAGGCCAAGTTTTAAGGAAACGGAATGGATAACGTATTTCCGCCTGTCGACTCACCATCAGTTCACTACTGATAGCTTGATGCGACATTTCCATCGGAAGGCAAAATCCGGCAAGATCCCAAGCACGATCCTATCACCGTTAAATCACCTTTTACCCGTTCTCAGAGGACGCAATATTCTTGCCAAGTTAATCCTTATTTCTGCGCTAATGCAGAAAGTGTTATAATAATTTGTACCGCTGTGCTTAAGGCTGGGATCTATCTCGAGGCGGAACGCTCAAAGAGCAATTTCTCACATCTACCCTTCTTACTCTTACTGCTGCTCTCACTTTCCTGGGCTCTCCTTTGCTTCTCGAGAACGACTTTCCTCGTCGAGGGATGAGACAGACTCGAGTGAAGGGTGGTATACGTTCGAGTAGGTCGCCTTCCTAGAGAGCCAACACTAGATAGGCAGTACGAGCCTTGTCTCTCTACTTGATTCCCGTTAACTTCCCAAATTAATTCGTAACACACGCTCGCCCAGACTCCTCGGAGTCGACTCCAGCCACAGTATCTCTAGCGTCCTGACGTTGTTACCCTACCCAGCTACCCAGAAGAAGCTTTAGCACAGTATGTATGTCTATGCTTTGAGAAAAATGCACATAGATATATGCACATACATATAGCTAACAGCTTCTGTAAGGTAGTTTCGATAGTAACATCCTGTCAAGCGCTACTGTGGACAGAGCTTTTGTGCCGGCGACCAAGAGAAGGTCAACATTGTTTGCGATGCTCGTAAATGCTCCTAAGCATTAGCTATAAGGTTGCCGACCTGGAGATAGGAATGTCTTCGAGAGTAACGTCAGGTATAACATCCGGAAAGAACGTTAATGGCCACTTTTCTTATTAAGAGAATTAATTTTATCGTGCTGCTGCCACCACCTTTTTCTACTCATAGGGATTATACGTTTGGCTTTGCTACTGCACTCCCATGACCTGATCCTAATGGAACAGGACACGCTTTTAGGCGAAGAGTAACGTGTCGCCGGAAGTGGCCAGTTTTGGTGTCTCGTGGCATATGCCTCAAATGACAGCACCCTATCGTACCCTTCTTTTTACACGCAACCCAACGTACTCACGCATCCAACCGCCCATGCAACACCACCCATTCTCTACTGACCTCCGACATTGTCTGCAAAAGCTTTTACGACTGGTGTCGAGTGGCAGTCACGACTTTACCTCGCCACAAGCCATTCGCGACAAACCAGGCCTTTTCCATCGTGCCAGTTGCGACAGCCGCCCTCTTCTAAACGCCACTGCTTCCCTTCCATCGAGCTTTTCCACTCTCAACTATTTCTATGAAGTTCCATTCGACATTTTCATTCCATAACTACAACTTCATCTACTATTTTACTTTATGCTTTAACATCATACGGTGACTGTGGGCACTTGTCTCTTTACGGATTTTTCTTTATTTTCATGCTTTTGAGGTTTGATTTCATAGCTTAGCATAGATTCTCTTAGAAATAGGAGAAGATGGACTGATCATTGAACCGAAGACATCGCAAATCGAAAGGAAGTGAGCGCTGATAAAGTGCTTCTGAAATCGATAGGAACGATCGTTCTCTGATATTAGTATCGATTCGACGGCGAAGAGACGTTTTTTTTTATCTGCGGCCAAAAAGTAGTAGCTTCAGTATACATATATGTATCACGGGCCGCTGTGAAAAAGAGCATTTCTATGCGGCTAAAAGCTAAAAGGGCTTTCGCGGTTAGATGTAAACAATTTGTTTAACTCGTTAAATAACCAACCCATTGGACTTCTCTTTCTGCATTGTCAATTTTATACGACGGACTCTTAGTTACGACATTGATGGTATCCCTTTGCCTTCTCTCGTAAAGTTTCTCAGTTTCTCAGTTAACGTATACAGTATTCACTATTTATCTTATTAAACGCATTACCTGTAATTAGCGGGGATCAAATGAAACTCTTTATTTTTAGTTTATTGTCCTTTTCAATGGTTTCGATCCCTAGCGCGGTATTCTGTTTTTGTGCCTTTTTTTCCATCCTTTACAGAGCCTTTTCCAGACCCGTTACCAATTCAAGCCTGATCACGGGAATAATTTATTAAACGCGGTCAAGATTAATATGAAAGCTCACTGTCTTGCTCTCTTCCTGTTTCAGTATCTAAATGCGTCTTTCCGGATTGTGTCCTCTCTATCCCGTCTATCTCGTCCCAATCGAATATCATTACCAGACACCGACGTATCTACACGCCGCTATGGAATACGAGTCGTACTCACAATCAGACTTGTGTACATTTTCATATTTGTACGTTGTACGGCACAAAGTACACGCATTCTGCTTACACTGAAACGCAATATGGCTGGTTATTTGATTTGAGAGACAATAATATTCGTAGATAGAGGTATGGCCATAGAGACGGTGCGGAAGGTGGAAAGGTAGTAAAGTTGTAGATGACGATAGAGGAAACGTTGAAGGTGGAGGTCTTTGAGTATTGCAGCCCCAACCGACGCCGTTCATATTTCTTCTCGTCCTCCTTCTGTGCTGGTTGAACTTTACTATATGGGTTCGTCCACCGGTACGATTCTCGTTGCTCTATGCGACGAACATGCGTTACAGCAGAGAGGGAGAGAGCGAGAGAGCGAGAGAGAGGGCTGATGCGGAAGGCAGTGGGAAGAGAGAAAAACCGCGCAACGCTGCTGCTGCTGCTGCTGCCATTCGCGATTAAAATGTAAAGGGATTCATGCTGCGCAGCCAATTTATATGCGTCTGGCTGGGCTCGTTCTGAAATCGGTTGGCCCGCGTCGCTCCGAGTCCCTTTGGCCGACGCATTCGATGAATTCAGGACACACTTGATGAATCCCTTAGCAAGCGGCAAAGGGCCAAAAGGACGCTCATCGACGTACGGTAGCGTCGCGTGTCGCTACCAACGGCTCGAAGCCGCGATTCTTTTTCATGGATACGAAGTTGCATCTGATACCTAAATATATATATATGGGCACCGTATGCGCGTGCACTCATTAACTTTCTGTTTTACACCTTTGTGCATCTGGCAAGTCTCCATGTGAGCCACTATAATGAGGGTATTCGAAAAGGTGAGGGTATTCTTTGTATATCCTGAAACCTTACTAAACGTAACACCTGCCCAAGTGCAATCTAATTTACGAAGGATCATGCGCTCTTTATGGGCTTCCCCGTTATTCAGGATTCATCATGCACACATTAAAATGATCTTCATTTTCGTCTGATAACCTGCGCAGGTAAATTTATCTAGGCATAATCCCGAGGATTAATTTGAAAAAGATGAGGTAACGATTTCCACATAGGGATTCCTTTGATAATAAAATATCATTAGGAAGAAGGGCGTCCTTTTCCTTTCCAGCATCAGTGTATGTACACCAGGTGACGAATGACGTCGGTATACCGTTCCACAGTGGGTAGAGGTTGAGCGTCGGTAAAAACCTGTCACGTACGAAACCAACCTTATAGTTTCGCGATATTTCCGGAACGTCCGGATTCACGGAAACTTTCAGGAAGAAGTCCCCTGTAAAATTGAATTGCTCGCAATAAAGATGGGAAAGGAGGCAGAACGCGGTGGAAAAAAAAGTGCACCTGAAACGCGACTCTAGGGGTGGTTTCTTCATGGTAGTCGACAGGGAAGGGAGAAGAAGGAAGATGAAAGGAAATGAGGAAAGAGAGAAGCCCGAGAAAAGGGTAAAGAAGTAGAAGTCGGTGAGAGCTTAGTAGAGATGGGAAGGGGTGGGAGCTCAGGGATAAGAAAAGTTGAATCTCATGCGAAATGCATCGTGCGTAACGGGTAGCATCTGTTCCGAGATCGATGCCAGCGGGGGACCAGCACACGCACACACATACACAGGCGGGAGTATCGTATCCTTTTTGAAAATTATTTGCGCAATGATATTGCATCCCTTGCGAAATTTGGCGAAAATATTTTAAACCAGTAAACGTCTAGGGTATATATATATAGTTTACCGTATATATATATGCCCGTATTATATATATATGTATATATATATATATATATATATATATATCATACATGCGCTAACGTATAAGGATTCAATATCTCGTATAAGGACCTATGCATCTTTGTCGGTGGCCATGCTGGACCATCAGCCGTGGTAGCACATGGAGGTCGACTGCATTGACGAAGCTAAAAGGAACTTAAAGGTAAGGGGTAACCATTCGCCGCGAGCTTTCCGGCCGATTTACTATTTTAATAAAGTAGACGCGAAAAGAGGAAGGACCTGGAGTTATTGGCTGAAGGGCATATTAATGGCACAATAGATTCCAAGTTTTCCCATCAGAGGAGACTGGCCCGTTTCCTCTTTTCCATTTTCACTTTCAGTTCCGTTTCCCTTCCTCTTCGCTTCTACGTCTCCTGATTCTTCCTATCTTATTCTCTTCATCGCTCTCATTGAATTCGAAATAGGAAATCGAGGCGGTAAATTTGGCTAATCTCTAAGCGCATGGGATATACATATTTACTACTGGTTCTTCTGTCGCTGTCATCTTTAGTATTTTAACTGCCACTTCCGTGGTTAATGCGACCGCAGCGCCGTGTTAAATCAACGTTACTCGCGACATTCCACGGAAAAATTTTTTTCCTGGTGTTGGAGGGTTGATATTTTATGCTCTCGCAAATGCCCAAAAACTGCAGTTAGGGGGTGTCGGATTTTTATGAAAACTTTTACAATATATTGATATACGTATATCTAGTACGGCGATTGGAAATCGACCGCGGATTACCCTGAAGACCCTTTAAGCAATTTTAATGGGTATTAAATCATATGTGGTACAGGATACGAGGATAATGAAAAGGACACAATAGACATATAGAAAGGATTTAATTCATCTTTAAGAAAGACATGGACCAGGTCCAGTGAATTGACTAACAATACTCTATGCAATTTTCCAAGGTTATCCCATAGTAAGTGCTCATTTCGGTTCCTAATATTGGGATGAAGTACATAATACAAGAAGAGGAATCATCATTGGTGCTGGTCATTTGATATTGTTAATGATTCGCGTAGAGATTCAAGTAGCTATACAAGAGGGTAGCTGCTAACACAGGAAGAAGGGAAAACAGAACAAAGAAACGTTTTTGTATTAAGACAATAATGAAGGTAAAAAGGAATAAAAATTGTAAGCAAGCAGGATTTAATTAAGCGATCGGGCCTTGCAATATTCTTTGATTATTCCCGGTCCATTCTCTTTCCAGACGGATGGTGCAGTTTCGAGGTAGTTTCTGTCAAGAGAGGGTGGCTAAGAGCAAGAGCGAGAGAGAGAGAGAGAGAGAGAGAGAGAGAGAGAGATGAAGAGGAGAGATTGACTCTATCGATGATTTTATTATAATTTAATTTTGGCACAAAGAGGGGGCGTTGCCACCACGCCGAGTTCCGAGAGAAAATCCAGCATAAGTGCCTCTCTCTCTCCCACTTGCTCTCCAATAGAGAAGGACCGTGCTGTGGGATGAATAGGGAGATGGCAAAAGAGAGAGAGAGATAGAGAGAGGTTGCGATGTAAAAGGATGATAGCACGAGCTGAAAGTTACGCTTCGATTAAATCCCCGTTTTTCTTTGTGCGCCGATCGCGGCAGACTTTCAATGAAAAATCCTAACGAAATTCCGAAAAAGAGACACTTCTTCCTCCTGGTGGATAGATTCTGCTACTCCTACCGCCTTTAATACTGTTTCCATTGTTGCAAGCTCCTCCACCTACCACGTGTCTGCACCACGTGCTTACCGCTGGACAAGGGACTCATACCGGATCGTTTGTCCGTTCCTGATTAATTCCTCCGTTCCCTTTCCTTTTACTCCTCCTTCATCGTCCTCTTTTTATCGTCTGGCTTCGCTAAATTGACAATCGTCGCATGCGATAACGCTACTCCGAGCAATACGTATTTGAATAATTGCGCGGTTACAAAGTTATTTGTATGTACATCCTGGCCAAGCAGCGATGCCAGAATTGCTCTTACCATGCACAACGAGTACAAGTACGAAGCTAGGGGAATTCTGGAAGAATAGGAGGGTTTTAAGCTAGAGAGTGAGAACAAGAGGCTTCCAATGAGAAAGGGTAGAATCTCGGGAATGAGTGTCAAAGAAAGGCAAAAGATGTCCAGGAGTAGTTGGCAGAGATCTGACGTCGTCACTGCAGTAAAATCCCCTGCACCTACTCTTGGACAAGGAGCGTCCTGCCTATGAAGAATGGGAACCAGCTAGACCAAGATAACACTTCAACCCTCTAATCAGCTCTGCAGCGGCACGAGCAATACATACTTGATATCGCACCCGGACGGAGTCGCGTTAAACCACCTACCTACCCGGAGCTTCGAGGCACTTTAGCGACGCGTTTAGGGTTGCTGATGTGTGAGTACCAATGCGTGCCTTCTACCCCCGACAGCCTCGCTGTCGCCTACATACGACCTTCCACAATCTACCTTGCACGTATGCTTACTTGCTTGCTCGCTTGCCTGTTTGCTTCTCTGCCTGCCTGCCTAGCAGCCTATTTGCCTGACTGGCTGCAGGGGGTGCTACCTTTTTTCCCTTGTCTCCGGGCAAAGTCTGCTTCTGGTACGCGCGTGAGACGCGGTGGAAATACGAAGGCGAGTTTCCGTGTAGTAAGTACGCATAAGTGCGAGGGTGGTTGTCACTGAATTGGGGTGGTTCACGTCCCCGCTATCCTTAATGGAAGCACTGTCGCGTCACGCCCTATTATCAGCGAGACTTCTCAAATTTGTCATTGTCGATATAATGGTGGTTAACCTCCAACCGCAACACCAGGATGCTCTGGTTTCTTTTGGAATTGAGTGAGGGATGATGGTAAAAAAATATTGACAGTTTCAAATTCTCAGCATCTTACTACTTCTCATTCTCTCTTGCGGTTCTAAAGCCTCGTCGAATTAAAAGAAAAACTTGGGTCTCGTAAATTTTTGCTAATTCGCAAAAACTTTGGAAGCTCTCCTTCGTGGGAAGTGGAAGGGTAAACCGACGAGCGTAGTATAGGCAGAAGATTTAGTGCAGCTAGATGTGGGATTCTGAGAAAGGGGGGGGGGGGGTTTTC